>NC_053026.1:526214498-526235114 GCF_003073215.2 Triticum urartu
GGCTGCGGTGTGAGGCTGCCATCTCCGCAGAATAACAGGGGGTGTGGGTCAGTAGACGGATGGCATGGCCAGCGGTGGGAGTAGTAGGGGGCGGTGAGGCCTCTGCGATAGCATAGCCGACCACGGGAGGCAGGTGCAGGCGGCACGACCAGTGCTGCTTTGGGTGGCTGGAGCAAGAAGACCAGAGGTTGAAGAAGCACGACGGCCATTGGAAGGACATCGTACGGTCACTGCAGCTAGAATCATTTATAATGACTAAGTTGACAAAGCCCTTGGTACGTGTCAACTTAGTAGGCCCACAGGTCAGCCTCCAAAACGGTGCGCCCCAGATGTCAGGGGGATGAATCATTTTTTGGGCGGCAAAAGCTAGAATATCCGAGACTGAAGAAGAAGCACGACATCCATTGGATGGACATCCAACAGCCACTGCTGCTAGAACCCTGTGTTGACTATAAGTTGACAAAGCCTTGCATATGCGTCAACTTACTTTTTTTAGGGTACGCATCAACTTAGTAGGCCCACAAGTGTGTGGCAGAGAACTTATATCCCATTTGTGATTTGTAAGAATTTATAGCCCATTTTTGAATTTTAATGGAATTTACTACTGCCCATTTATAGTTTGTTAAAAGTACAACCCATTTTCTAGCAAGGACAACAATTAATAATTTCAACCAACCGTGCAAAAAAAATTCCCACATTTTGATGGGATACAAAATATTTTTATCCCGAAATTTCTAGTCTGATTAAATACAATTTCAATATAAATTTGGCTTGCGTAAAAATTCAACGAAACATTGCGCATGCAACAATTAATGAAATTAAAATTTTCAAATTCCAAAAATAATATTTTATAAACTAATTACGTGTTGGTGCATTTTTTATAGTTACTACCTAGTTTTTATAATTACATCCCATTTAATATTTATTAGAGCCCATTTTCCTATTAAGCCTAATGCATCCCTCCTAGGAAAGATTTGCTGCCCAGCAGGGCGGAGAATAACAAGTTGACCTTGCCAGGGTATTCCTAATAAAAGTATAGCTGGGCTAGCCATTTTCAGCTTGAAAAAAATTAATATCTGGGTTGGATATCTGGCTTGGGCTAGATGGGACACAGCCCGCCCAGTTAATACCCTGCTCTCCTCTGAACAACAACGAAAACATCGCTCAAGAAAAACTCTGCAGTGCTCACACCTCAAAAGCACAAATACTACTCGAGCTGCTTGGTCCCAGCTGTCGCCCGTTCCTTGTGCAATTATCTCGTTTATTGACTACATAGGTTGACAATGGTGTGGGATCGTGATGTTAGGAAACCAGGAGGAAGCAAAAAAATATAGAGGCACTTGTGTACATACAGCTATGGCCCTAGTGGGTCCCTATAGTCATCTAGTCAAAATAAAGTCATCTCCTGAATCCTCATGTTCGTTGACCATGTTGACAATGCTCGGCGCCACGGCGAGCACAACAACTTGAAGGGCGACGGAGAGGGCCTCGCGGGCCCTACGGATGGTCTGATACAGTGTCCGCTGCTCATTTAGGAAGCCAGGATCATTGGACACCTATGAGCACCTTCGAGAGACTGAGAAGGCATGAAATGGTAAGGCCGTGCTTGGGAGCTCTGGTTTATTTCACACCTGTATTAAGATACAAGTGTAATTTACTCGTCATCAGAAACAACGCGTAAAACACAGGCGTAATGAAACCGAGGGCCCGAGGTCTGTAAGTAAAACCGGTGGGTTATGCGTGTAATTTGAGAGACCAGTGTATATTTTACGAGTCGAAATCGACCAACCAAGCGCTTCGCCCGAGACCATCTGCTTTTATTTACAGGCGTCAGTTTTACAAGCGGTTTTGGTTGGAAAACGACGATCCAATCACGGCCTAAGATGATGAGTTTGTCGGAAGATCATATGGTTTCACCTCTAACCTACCCGAGTTGTCGTATAGGCTATGAATGAAACATAAGACAATGAACTTATTGAGCATAGAAACAACAAAAGAGGATGATCTTCTTAACATGCAAATCACGGGCATTAGATTAACATGCAAAACAATATGAAGCATTATTCTCAGGAGGCACGGTGAACAGCTCGTGATGCCACATGCCACAGCATTCCAAGCTCAACTTTGCAATCAAACTCACAAGGCCTAGCATTACATAGAAAACATTTAGAAAAAACTCTTAAAATACCTTACATAAGTCAACATTCATGCGACTATGCATCTCAGCAGATTAAATATTTACTTCTGAACTAAAGACAGGAATAGGAAAAAATAATCGACGTTCCTCACAGCAAAGGGCGTCCCACTCAAAAATATAAAATGCATGTCTTCTGGCTAACATCAATGAGAAAAAATTAACAAGGTTTTCCAATTCCAATATGTTAAACTAATGTCTTCTTGCTAACATCAATGATTAAACTTTGACAAGCTTTTCCCATTCAAAATATGTAATGCCCATGATTGTGGAACGGGTAGGGTTTGTCATCTGATAGTCCGGTGGCTCATGGTGACGATGAATGATTAGAGAACCATTCGATGTATTGTGCATGATGAAGTATTATAGAGGACACGAACCATCTAAACATTTTGTGCAGTTCCACTAAAATCAAGCTGGCATCCCTGTGGATTTCGTATTTATATGCTGCCAGAAAAGAAAGACACATCAGCACACACATGAATATTGGACCCAGTGTCAACCCACCAATCGGTGGACTAACAAACTGAAAGTACGGTAAACAGATTGCCATACCCAGATGCCCAATCATTGTTGCTTAGAGTGACATTGACAGACTTGGAGTCCTGTCCTGGCTTCTTGGTACTTGTTTGGGCACTTGTTTGCCCAGTGTTCCTCCGAACCACAAGTAAAGCAGCCATCTCTCTTTTTGTCTTTATTCTTACCCTTCTTAATGGCCTACGATGTCAGCACCATTCAAACATATAGTATGGTGGCTCAAGGTGACGACGAATGATTAGAGAACCATTCAATGTATTGTGCGTGATGAAGTATTATGGAGGACACAAAACATCAGGACATTTTGTGCAGTTCCATTAAAATAAAGCTGAGCATCCCTGTGGATTCCGTATTTATATGCTGCAAGAAAACAAAGACACATAAGCACACACATGAATATTGGCCCCAGTGTCAACCCACCAATCGGTGGACTAACAAAATGAAAGTACGGTAAACATATTACCATGCCCAGATGCCCCATCATTGTTGCTTAGAATGACATTGACAGTTTTGGAGTCCTGTCCTAGCTTCTTGTACTTGTTTGGGCACTTTTTGCCCAATGCACTGCACGTGTTGTAGAGTTTCCTATGCTCTCTGCGGACTAGTCATGTCACCAGCATCTACTAATACTCTGTAAAGCTTCTCGATCATTCCTTGTGTAATGTAGCACAAACAGTGACTGCTTCTTTCTGCAAAGTTGTAAGACCAACTGGACCCACTAATGTAGCAGTTTGCCTCACACACATTGGCTCCTTTTGTGCAGTTCAACTAAAATCAAAGTTAGAATAAAATCGAGCTTTAATTTTGATTTCCCTGTAAGCAACAATAGGTATAAGGGAAACAATGACTGAGAAATAATGGTTGATGACTTGTACTCCCAAAAGAAAAGCATTTACTGATCTACCTTATCTTAATGGGAAACAAAGCAGGAGAGTAGCAATTCTCAATCAGTGTGATTCATTCATATTAACTGAGACATTATCTTAACAATGCCTTGTTTCAACATGTATAAAGAACGATAAAGCAGAAAAGTATCATTCCTAAAACAATGCGACTGATTCATTTTAACAGAGACATTATCTTAACAATACCTTGGTTAAACATGTAGAAAGAACTACAAAGCAGGATAGTACCATTTGTAATACACTGTAACTGATATATAATAACAGAGACATTCTCTGAACAATACATTTCTTAAACATGTACTCCGGCCGATCCCTAATAGAAATGGTACTCCCGCCGATCCCTAACAAGTGCTGCAGTTTTGAACTAAGATTCAGTAGTTAATTTTGAGAGTGGCATTTCTTAATTTTACCAGCGGCATTAGGTTAACAAAAAGCACAAATAGCTCCGGGGGAGAGTTGGCGCAACAACAACATGTGCTTCCATCTACTTATAAAGGGGGTGATGCAAAGTTTGTTGTAACAAAGCAACAAGCATCATGTATGGGTTGGTCCCATTTTTGTTCACTACTTAATGGGAAAAGACAGCAATACAATAGCTTCAATTCAACATTTACATAAAACAGTACCAATACAAGTAGCACAGCATCTCAAAACACACAGCACGCTCATGTGGATGAAGGAAAGTACCAACCTGTCATGACGCACACAAGATCATGTACGAATCTGCCAACACGAATAGAAAATCCAATCTTGTTTTGTGTAGTTGCACTAAAATCAAGCAATGTCGCTGGTGTGACATTTAAGTTTGCTATAGCAACAAGTTGAATAGATATCCCTGATTTAACAGAGGCATAAAAGGAAACAATTACTGCCAATAAAGGAGGATGAAACATGTGGCCACAAAAAGAAGCATCTACCTTATCTTGATGGAAAACAAAGTATAGGACAGTAGCATTTCTAAGACGGTTGCACTGATTCATATTAACAGAGAAATTCTCTTAAAACAGTTCAGTAGTTAATTCTAAGAGTGGCATTGCTTAATTTTACCATTGGCATTAGATTAAGAAAAAGCATAAACAGTTCCAGGGAGAGTGGGTGCAACAACACCATGTGCTTCCATCTACTTATAAAGGGGGTGATGCAAAGTTTGTTGTCACAAAGCAACAAGCATCATGTCTGGGTTTCGTACTATTTGTGTTCACTACTTAATGGGAAAAGAGAGCAATACAATAGCTTCAATTCAACATTTATTTAAAACATTACCAATACAAGTAGCACAGCATCTCAAAACACACTACACGATCATGTGGATGAAGGCAAATACCAACCTATCATGACGCACACAAGAGCACCTACGAATCTGCCAACATGAATAGGGAATCCAATCTCGTTTTGTGCAGTTGCACTGAAATCAAGCAAAGTTGCCGGTGTGACGTTTAAGTTTGCTAGGCAACAAGTTGAATAGATATCCCTGTTTTAACAGAGACAAAAAGGAAACAATTACTAGCCAATAAAGGAGGATGAAACAAACGGCGAAAAAAGATGCATCTTACTTATATTGATGGAAAACATAGTAGGACAGTAGCATTTCTAAGACGGTTGCATTAATTCATATTAACAGAGACATTCTCTTAAAACAACATTCGTTAAGAATGTAATTTACTTTTAACAGTGGCATTGCTTCACTTTTCCAGCAGCATTCTTAGATTAACAACAGCAAAATAGTTGTTTGGGACATGACATGGGACATGGGACATGGGACATGCCAGCACCATGTGCGTCCACACGTATAAATGGATGATGCAGAGTACGTAGCCAAGCAGCATATCTGTGTTGGTCCCATGTTGGTTCTCTTTGAAACTTTTTCCTATGTGAGGGCAGAAAATCTAGTCCTACACAAACTACCCGACCCCCCAGTTTCTTTCCCTTTTCAACAAAGAGATCGGTTCCTTAAAGATGTGTCTACTGGGTTACCCCCTTTTTCCCTTTTTGACCAACAAAGCGGCTGGATAGCTAGTCTATACTACTTTCCCTCCCTCCTTTCCTCATTGAACCATGTCCTAGATTCATGCTTCACCCCATCGCACCCTTCTTTCCTGTTTGAACCAAGACCTAGATTCGACTACAGAATCGAAAAAGATCTGCATGCAGCTAGTGCAATGACGGTTTCAAAGAAACTTATACCTTAGGGTCGTCGGGATGTGGCAAGGCGTGTGGCGGGAGGCCGGATCTGCCCACACTACGTATGGCAGCGAGGAAGAAGGGGTCGGTGGCCCTCCCACACACACGCTGGGTGAAAGAGAAAAGCGCAGCCGGAAGTGGATTACCTCCCTCGCCGAAGGCGATAGAGTGAACGCTGCACCTCCTCCCCTTCCCGGTGCGACGGGATCCGGATGCCTCCTTCACCAGCTGTGAGGGGGTGAGAGAGACAGAGGCCACAACGCAGTCTTGTTTAGATCTGATGAAGAGGGTGAGAGACTGTGAATATAGCAAACCCTAGCAAAGGAACGCTGAGCCTCCATCGTGTATATATATGTAGTGCGGCGAGAGTGTGGAGAGTGCAAACCCTAGCGAACAAGCGCTGAGGCTCCACCTTATATAGTGTACTACATATATAGTGTATTATGGACTAAGCTCTGGTGCCTTAACTGCACGTGCCTTTGGTTGTATGACAGGTGGGCCAGCCACATTTTGGGTCCACCTGTCATTCACCCAAAGGCAGGTGCACTAAGTCAATTAAGATGCGTCCATATAGTATTCGCGTATACTACTAATATATAGTGGATTGGTTTTCTTATTCTCTCCATAACAATCGTTTTAAATTGTGTAAGTACGAAACGAAACTCTTTATTTAGGGGTTATTTAGTTCTAGGCCTAGGAATGCCACATTTTGCCACACAAATTTTGCCACACTTTCCTAAGGTTAGTTCTTCAAAATGAGAGCCACAAGTTGGCAAGCCTAAGGGAATCTTGCTACACTTTTTGAGTGTATGTCATGTGGTGCCCTAGTGTGGCAAAAAGTATATTTCCTAAGGTAAGGCTTGAACCGAACACCCTCCTAAGTTGGTCAAAGTTGCCTAACCTTAGGTGTGGCAACATGTGGCAACCATAGTCACAAATCAAACAGCCCCTTAACGTACCAGTGAAGAAAACTACTACTTCTGATGAACTAACGATCCACGCGTCCTGGTCGCACTTCCTGTCCTTCACTTGCGGTACACTACCCTCCCTTAAGTGAGCAACCACACATGTGCCAAATTATCGGAAACGTGTGAGAGTGTGTACAAATAAAGATTTCTAATTTCAATTATCAGAAAGGTTTGAGAGTACGTATAGTTTTCCCTCTCTCAATAATTATGGTTTGTTGTGTTCAGCCTAAACTTGGTCAAACTTTACAAAGTTTGACTTTAGTCAAATCTAATATGTAGAGTAAACAAAAATGGAGGGCTACTACGTCCATCCGGGTTTTTAGTCCACACCATTTTTTTAATCAAAGTTAATAAATGGACAAATAAAATTACAGGGGAGCTGAAGACAAAGTTGTGAGAAGGCTTAGAAATTAATACAAAACTTTTGCTCATAGTACCAACGTCGACTCTTCTTCGAGGAAACATTTGGTTCATAGCCAATTGTGTGATAAAATTGCACCAACGTGAAAGATGACTGCCTCTCCAACGCAATCAAGGTGAACTGATGAAGGATACCATCTTTGTGGGTAACAACTAAAGAGCACTGATGGAAGATAGCTTGTTTTTCATGGAAAATCGATCGGCTTCACCAGTCGATGCAACCATGAGGCGCAACCTTGAGCATCGATAGGTCATCATGGTGATGCATCATCCATTCGGCATCAAGTTTGGGTGAGGAACCTATGAAGTTCGACAAATCCTCACTGTGGTCTCACTACTAGGGAAAAGCCTAGCAGCAACGCGGGTTTTAGGCCTATCAGTAGCGCGGGTGGGAGTGCTACTAGTATGGCACTACAGCTAAAGGTTAGCATTAGCATGGGTCAACCCACGCTACTACTATATCGACTTAGTAGTAGCACTTTCCCCAAGCAGCGCTACTGGTAATTAATAGTAGCGCTCCTACCAGCCCGCCCTACTACTATTATTCCGTATTTTATTTCTTTTTTATTTCATGTTGTATTCATAAATCTTTATACAAGTTTTCATACAACAGCAATTTAGAGATTGTTTTTTACATCATGATGAGTTATTACATCACGGGGTGAAAGAACCGTAGACTAGTTTCAAGTGGATGGACATCCACTTGAAACTAATCTGTGGTTCTTTCACCCAATGATATAATAAATATCATCATCATATCATTAACAACTTATCATCATAATACATCATTGTCATATAACACCTCCTCATGATCATCGTTTTCATCAATGAGACATCACATAGCAAGTTGGTCACTAGTCATAATCACAACTACTCCTCATCATCAACTCTAACACATTGTACCCCATAATAAATATTATACCTCTTAGGACCTACTACATTCTCTTAAGACCTACTATATTCTCTTAGGTAAAATAGCATAAAAAGATAGCCCCTGACTCTCCATTATGGACAATGGAGATTGTCCTGTCTCCAATTCTTGCCTTTCGCACAATGTTGCTTCCAAGAACCTCCTTACGACTGTCCATACATTTTTCCATTCTTTGATTATCATGTGTTCACCAGTTTTAGAAATACGGTATGGACAAGTGAGATTCATAGGATGACCTGGTTGTATGTTCAAAACATGAAGGCAACCATTCTAATACATCAGATGAGGCACACAATCATCCGGGATTTTCTGTTGAAAAACAGAGTAATAACTTCATAGTTAGCAATGTAGTTAAGTTCTAAAAGAATTTATGCAAAAGATGCACGGATGTCGTAATAGTAAAAAATCTTACCATGGCATCTCCATGGATGTTACCGTAGTTCAACACGTGCACTAGTGGCGCGTATTGACCATAATGTGGAGGAGTTTTATTATAGATATTGTAATTCTCAAGATCAGTACAAAATGCGACCAGATGATTTTTCTCCTAATAAGTTAACTCAGAGCCATCAGTGTAGTAGGTTCTGTCTACCATGTTCCGCACATTGTTTGAACAATGAAAATAAGCTGTCAATGGAAATAAGCAGTCAACTATTTTGAAATGAACAATATAAATTAGTTAATAACTATGTTTGAGAAACTCACATAGTGGTAGAATTGGAAGCGTATCAACAAGGACCCAAATGTCCAAATTGTCTTGGTCGATGTCAGGATCACCAAGATCCATGGTGATAAACATACCCTCTTGAAAATCATACATCTTGCAAAGTGCTTCCCAACCCGGGCAACCAGAATGGGATATGCTCTCAGAATTGTATAGATTTACCTCAAAATCCATACCATGATGGGTCCTTAGGTTAATTTTCTTTGTTTCATTCATCTCATGATCTTCAAAACCCATCCTCTCCAAGACATAGCATCTTGCATGGCATGGGATAAGCTAATTGAATTGTAAAAGACGAAAATTACACGTTGAAGTAGTAGAAGTCGAGCTTAATTACGAAAAAACACTTTGCGTCGTAGCTTACCGTATCACAGTCGAAGGCCTCCTCGAGCTTAATGCTGAAGCGCCGACCTTCATCCAGGTGAGGCCTATCGCAGAAACCCCGGTCGTCGTGGCACCAGGAGCACTCCCCAGGTAGACTTTCGTCGTCCGAGTATGACATTTCCTATGTTCATAATTCAAATATTAAACTTGTACAATTAAATATATGTACTAAAAAACCTAAATTAGATCATTATTATTCATCACAAGTTGACTATCGATCTGTCGAGTCTTTTCTTGTTCCCGAGTGCATTACACCCCACGACAACAATCAGGATTCTTCGGCCTCGACAGACCTAAAGTCAACCTGAAATATCGTTTAATTATATTTCTAGAAAATCCAGGCCACTCGATATTTCCTACATATTCTAGCACAAGTCATGCCAAAATTCATGGAAAATTCCGGCATGACCTTTGCTAAAACGGGACATATCAAGCGCCTGAAATTGCTGGAACAGAAATTAATCAACACTCCAGCAAAACATAGGCCACTCGGAGGTGTAACCTGAACATGACCGGCCACTTGGGCAACCACATATCCTATTTGAGCAACACAAGATGTACATGTTTTTATCTATATCATATCTTATAGGACTCATATTTACATGGAGATTTGGCTGGTCTCACCTCGAGGTCGGAGGGGGTAGGTGACGGGGACGATGGCAGGGATGATGGATGGGCTCCTTGATTTCTGCAAAAACAAAAACCCTATAAGTTATCACTAATACATCCCGAATAGTATCATACATATAACATCACTAATACAACTAAAACCTAGCGAATGACGGGTATCGACAATGAGGATGCGGGATAGGCATTGTCGACATCGATGCGGGAATAATTGCTTAAATTAAAAAATAACAACAAATGTGACATGTTCAACTAGTTATATTAATTCAACTAGTTCTTAGTAAATATAAACTTACTATAAATAGAAATAAACTAGTTCTTTCTAAAAATAAACTAGTTCAACTAGTTATATTAATTTTCTTACTAAAAATACATTAGTTGTATTAATTCAACTAGTTCTTACTAAAACTAAACTAGTTCAACTAGTTTATTAATTTACTTACTAATTATTTTTAACACTTACTAAAAACAGTAAAAAAACTACATTATACAATAGTAAAAAACTACTGTGAAAAATAGGAAAAAAAAGATGGAGGGAGGAGGGGAAGGGAGGAGGAAGGAGAGAGGATGAGGGGGAGGAGGCCGGTGGGATCGGAGGAGGGAGGGGGGGGAGGAGGGGGAGGGGCGGCCGGGAGGAGGGGGGAGGGGCGGGGGGGGAGGGAGGGCGGCCGGAGGAGGAGGGGGGAGGGGACGGCCGGAGGAGGAGGAAGAGGAGGGAGATGGGCAGTGGGAGGAGGGCGACCGGAGGAGGGGGGGGGGGGAGGAGGGAGTACCTCGGCGAGGAGCAGCGCGGCGGCGGCGGACGACGTACGGGTTCGGCGCGGGCGAGCGCGAGTGAGAGGGAGTGAGTGTGAGAGGGTGAACCGCTCCAGGATAAGGTAAGTAAGTAGTAGCTCATTTCAGAGAAACGCGCTACTGCTACGGGCCGTAGCAGTAGCGCTGGTCAGTGGTACGCGCTACTGCTAAGTGGGGCTAGCCATCTGCGCCTAATACAAATATAGTAGCAGCGCGGTTTCGCAGAAGGCGCTACTGCTAAAGTAGTAGCAGTAGCGCAGTCTATTTAAAAACAACACTACTAAGTAGCAGTAGCGCCCTGTTTTGTCTAGTGCTACTGCTAAGATACTGTGTATAAGGTTTTCCCTAGTAGTGTTTGTTTCTTCTCATTAATCAAGCTCGAGGAAGGAAGAACCACGTGGTAGAGGACAGTGAGGCGGAACAACAATGGTCATCCAATTTTGTGCAGTTCCACTAAAATTGAGGAAGACATGCCCGGGTATGGAGATACGCATCGCTGTTTGCAAAAATATAAAAAAGGGATATAGTGTTGTTACTTTGTTTTGGCAGTGGTACAAAATTAACAGCGACATCTCAATTGTCATTAAGAATTAGTGAAAAGTACACCAACAAACAGAAGCATCATGATTATCTTGATGGGAACTAAACCAGGATACCCGAGAAAAAAAGCATTTCTTCATTTAACTAGTGATAGTATTAGATTAGCAGCAGCAATAGGAGCATATGGACAATGCCCGCACAACCACCATGTACTTTTTGTTGGAATAACATGTATACCTCCCCCGAGGCATAAATCAGGACAACTTTTCGAGTGGCATTTCCTCTATTATAGTAAGTGATGTTGGACCAGCCAACGAACCCTAGCTACTATAAGGTAAGTAAGTAGTCGCATAGAAGAAAACCCGCATGCAGCGACCTGGGCAGCTGGACTAGTACAAGAAGTTATACCATAGGTGGGCGAGATGTCGCTTAGGCGGGGGAGCGGGATATGCCCACACGACATCAGCGAACAAGGGCGTGGAGGACCTTCGTCCGCGCCAGCGCCGGCTCCGAGAGAACGGTGCACATCGGCTTCCTCCATCACTGACGGCGACAACGTCAACGCTGCACCTCCTCACCTCATGCAGCGGATGGGATTCAGCCAGATCTGTGACCATTAGTGAGGAGAGAGATAGAGTGGACACTGTCATCTTGTTTTGATATGGAGAGGGTGAGAGAGCAAGACGTGAGAAACCCTATCAAACAAGAGGCTATATATACAATGGAGTAAAAAAATCGAGACCGACTGCCTTGAAGCTACAAATATGGTGAGGATTAGGAATGAAGATCTTGATAGATCTCGGTTTGGTTTTTTGGTGCATACAATTAGATCGCTCATGGCACTCCGAAATACTTTAGCTCATTATGGTAGGACTAGTGGCCGTATCGCTGTTTGGCTAGGTTCAGGCCCTGATGGCATTTTCGAACTTTGTAACTCTGAGTGTAGCATGGCTACATGAGTAATACATGTTTGTTGCCGCAAAAAAACATATACATGCATATCCGTGTTTACGTAAAATTCCATCTCCAATCATATTTGTCCAACTGGCACATTATTTACGTTGTTAATTATATACGCAGCAATATTAATGTACAACATCTCTTGTTTACGGGCGTCCGGACCGCTTCCACGCACGCTCCTGACCAAACCGAACCCTCTTCATCACCCGCGTGTGCTTCCCGCCCGAAACAGTCAGTGCCGCATTCATGCCTGGCCAGAGATGACGCGACCTCTCACTGGCGTCGGCATTGAAGCGGCGCGCCGGCCGAGAGAAGCGTCGCCCGCGCCGCTTCCCGGTGCACGCGACTGCTCCGCGTTCGAAGGTCGCAATAGCCAGCCACAACATGCATGTAAAAAGTTCTTGGGAGTCCGTGCTATAGCTAGTTGTCCTCCCCCAACTCGTCAATCTCTTCCAGTAGTGCTAGTACTCCATGGTGTGATCCATCGACAAGCAGGCGGGAAAGTTATCGTATACTCGGTTTGTGGTGAGTGGCATGCCAAGTGACCATGTGGGGTGGAACCATGGAGGAGGGTGGGACATGAATGCGACAGACGTGATTTAAACGTTGGTTTTGCTCGATGGCGCGATCCTACGAAACGAAACGTTGGTTTCTCTCCGTTTCCATTTTTCTCCGGAAAAACAGAAACTTTCCACTCCATTTTCATTCCTACTCCAAGGTTGCCCCGTTACAACATTCCATCAAATACAAAGGAAAACTAACACGCATGCTGATGCATCTCAATGATTCACAAATCATAACCAATTTTTACTTCACAACTAAAGACAAAAGTTGTGAGAGCATGTACAAAAGAAAAACTACTGATGGGGTCACTATGACTTAAACCCTGAACCCTAAACAGGATTTAATTTCCTGGCTAGGTAGAACCTGTCGAAGGAAAGATGGCTGGCACCGTCAGATCATATGATGCTTTTGTGCAATTCCACTAAAATCGAGCTGAGCATCCCTGATGGCAAAGATATTGAAGAAGTGTGATTAGAATAATAGTACTGGCACTAGTTCATGAGACATAAACTCATCACAAATAGAAGCCGGTAGAAGTAGAGGAAGATCGACATGGAGATGGAGCTACGTGGGGAGCTGCGGCAGTGGAGCAAGCCCGCTCCAAAAGGAAGAAGTACTACTACCTGGGACGTCGGGTTGTAGCTAGAAGGGCGGTTGGGATGCACCGACTATGGGTTTTCTCCCACACCGATGTCGACCGCGTCTACACAGAACATTGTTCCCTTCCCCCAGCGGCGGGATCAGGCCGGATATGTGACCAGCGGTGTGGCCACCATCGTTCTATGCTTGTGAAGAGAGCAACCCAAGCAAGCAGGCTTGTAGCTTAGGCTCCTGCTAGTGTATATATAGTGGATTTCTTTTTCTCACCATATCAACCATTTTATATTGCGTACGTGTCATTGAAGAGTGAAATGATGGTTGCTTCTCCGACTAACTTCGTAACGCCCTCGATGCGGCTATATCTCCCACGTGTCGAAGCACGACTTAGAGGCATAACCGCATTGAAAGCAATGTCGCAAGTGAGGTAATCTTCACACAACCCATGTAATACATAAGGAAGAAAGAGATACATAGTTGGCTTACAATCGCCACTTCACACAATACATGAATAAAGCATTACATCAACCAAATACAAACAGGGCCCGACTACGGAACCAAAATAAAAGAAGAACCCCAAAAGCGACAAAGGTCCCCGATCGACCCCAACTGGGCTCCACTACTGATCAACTAGAACGAAACAACACAAAGGACAAGATCTTCATCGAGCTCCTCCTGAGCTTGGTTGCATCATCTACAAGGACTCATCGGCACCTGCAAACTGGTTTGGAAGTTCTGTGAGCCACAGAGACTCAGCAATCTCACACCCTCGCGATCAAGACTATTTAAGCTTATGGGTAAGGTAAAGGTATGAGGTTGAGCTGCAGCAAGCGACTAGCATATATGGTGGCTAACATACGCAAATGAGAGCGAGAAGAGAAGGCAAAGCACGATCGATAAAAGTATGATCAAGAAGTGATCCTAAAACAACCTACGTCAAGCATAACTCCAACACCGTGTTCGCTTCCCGGACTCCGCCGGAAAGAGACCATCACGGTTACACACGCGGTTGATGCATTTTAAATAAGGTCAACTTCAGTTTTTCTACAACCGGACGATAACAAATTCCCAGCTGCCCATAACCGCGGGCAAGGCTTTCAAAATTTCAAATCCCTGCAGGGGAGTCCCAACTTAGCCCATCACAAGCTCTCACGGTCAACGAAGGAATAGACCTCCTCCCGAGACGTTCCGATCAGACTCAGTATCCCGGTTCTACAAGACACTTCGACAAGTTATAACAAACCCAGCAACACCGCCCGAATGTGCCGACAAATCCCGGATAGGAGCTGCACATATCTCTTTCTCAGGGCACACTCAGATGAGACTAGCTACGAGTAAAACCAACCCTCAAGTTTCCCCGAGGTGGCCCCGCAGGCAGCTCAGTTCGGACCAACACTCAGAGAAGCACTGGCCCGGGGGGGTTAGAATAAAGATGACCCTTGAGTCTGCAGAACCCAAGGGAAGGTGGTAGGTTGTTAGTGCAAATGGTAAAACCAATGTTGGGCATTCCTGGAGGAGTTTTATTCAAGGTGAACTGTCAAGGGGTTCCCATTATTACCCAACCGCGTAAGGAACGCAAAATCTGGGAACATAACACCGATATGATGGAAACTAGGGCGGCAAGAGTGGAACAAAACACCAGGCATAAGGCCGAGCCTTCCACCCTTTACCAAGTATATAGATGCATTAATTAAATAAGATATATTGTGATATCCCAACAAGTAAACATGTTCCAACAAGGAACAACATCACCATATTCCAACAAGGAAAAAACTTCAATCTTCACCTGCAACTAACAACGCTATAAGAGGGGCTGAGCAAAGCGGTAACATAGCCAAACGACGGTTTTCTAGGACAAGGTGGGTTAGAGGCTTGGTTTAACAATATGGGAGGCATGATAAGCAAGTGGTAGGTATCGCAGCATAGGCATAGCAAAAGAGCGAGCAACTAGCAAGCAAAGATAAAAGTGATTTCGAGGGTATGGTCATCTTGCCTGAAATCCCGCAAGGAAGAAGAACGAGTCCATGAGGAAGACAAACGGACGTAGTCGAACGGTTCCTCACAAACACGACGTTATCGGAACCAACCCGAAGAAGCAACACCGGAAAAGATCAAACAACCTAGTAAACAACCACCACATAGACATGGCATGATGCGCAAACAAGAATGATGCATGTCCGGTTTAAAGAGGGCATGGCATGGCAAAGTGCACAAGCAATCCTACAAATTAAGTGGAGCCCAATATGCAACAAGTTGCATATTGGCGAAACACCACGACAAGTTATTTAGTTCGATCTCGTTTATGTACCCAACAATATTAAATGTTGTTAAACATGGCAAGAGGTTGAAGCAAAGTAAAACTACCTATCTAGTCAAGGTTAAATGAGGCCGGAAGCAACGAGCAACAAATCCGGAAACTCCTCATGTGCATAAATTAGATTTGGTACTGTTCTGCCCTAAACATAATTTTTAGAGTTATTAAACATGCAAAATAAAACCACCAAGTTAAACTAGGCATTTTTCTACCCCATTTGCATATAAAGATTATTAAATTCTGAGTTACGTTATTTAGTTATGAATTAAAGCATTTTAGCAAGTCATTTAAGCAAATTTAAACAAACAGCATTTTAAACATGTTAAACATGGATGAAAGTTGGATATTATTAAACTAGATGAAATTCTAAGCAAGTTTCATATTAAGTTTGTTTTAATCCGATGCACGGTTATTTACTTGTGAGCAAATTAAAATAATGACATCCTCCTGTAATTATGCATGCATTGGAAAGAAAAAAAACGCACAGACTGGAAAAATAAGCTACACAGGCTGAAACTGGATCTGGTAAGGGTTGCTCACATTGGGCCAAGCCCATCTGAGCCTGGGGTGCATGGCGCGGTGCGGGCAGGCCGCGGAGGAGGCTGGGCCCTCCTGGCGCTGGCGCGGAACTGGGCCTCGCATGGCCCGGCTGGCCCACGCTCGGAGGCGAACGGTGTTGGGGGTCGCCGTCCTCCTCTGCTTGATGCAGAGGCAGAACCAGGCGCGGCCCGCCGGCGATGTGGAACGATGGCGCGGCAGGGAAGAGCTCCGGCGAGGTCAGGGATGGATGGATCCGGCCTTGGGGCATCGGATCCGACGACGAGGACGGTCAAGGGGACGAGCGGCGAAGGTGGTGGACTCCGGCGAAGGTCAACGAGGCGAGGGCGAGTGGAACTTCATCTGTGATGGCGCCCTACGTAGGAGAAAGAGAGAGAGAGACATGAGGGAGAGGGAGGACAGAGGAAAGGAGAGAGACGGATCTGGCCTGGGGTCACCAGCGGCGGCTCCGGGTCGCCGGAGTTCATCCCGGCGCGGTGCGAGGCGATTCCAGCGACGGGCACGAGCGGGAGGGAGCATCGGGCTCCCTTGACCCTGGTCAGGGACGACGGCGGTGCGGTGCGGGCGCCTCGGTCCAGAACGGCCCGGGGCAGGCCTCGGATGGGCCTGGCAGGGACCGAGGCGATGTGGGGCGCGGGGAGGCGACGTGGCGGCTTCCCGTTGGCTGCGGGCGTCCTGCGTGGTGGCGGCTGGCCACCAGGATGGCGCCAAGTGGAAGGGACGAGGTGGCCGGCGGTGGAAATAGAGGAGAGGAGGTGGGAGGCGGCTGGCTGATGATTGGGGCGCGGATTTCGAGGAGGAGGAAGTAGAAGGCCCAAAATGGCATGGAGGGGGTCTATATAAGGTAAGGGGGCTAGGGTTAGGGGGTTTGAGGCCGTTTCGGAGCCGTTCGATCTCGATCGGACGACCCAGAGCGGAGGGGGTTAGATAGGTGGGCTAGTGGGCTGTGCTAGAGAGAGATGGGCTGAGAAGAGAGGAGAGCGAGGCCCGGCAACAGTTTTCGGAGACCGAAAACGTCCGACGTTAGACCGACTATATTGCCGTTATAGTTTAACGGTTGGGCTATCAAACGAGCTCCGAATGCGATAAAACTTGGCAGGCGACCTACTAACAACATAACAACACCACAAGCCAACTTTCATCCCATTCCGAGAACATTTTCCGGCCACTTATAAAATACTATTTCGGACATGCCGCGGGCGCGTGCAAGTGTGTCTGGGCTGAGAACGGACAAAGGACGGAACTGGGAGACCCGGACTAATGCAAGATTTGAAAAACATGATGATGCAATGCACATGATGACATGACAAGATGCGACACGCAAGCAAATGACAAAGCAACAACAACGAGAAACTGGAGGACAACTGGCACATCGGTCTCGGGGCATCACAAACTTACTGTGTGATTTGACTTCTCCTTAGTGGCCCGTACACGTACTCCCCTACATGTATGACTATTCCTGAGTCTCACTTGTACTTATCTCTATTTTCTTGCATGACACGTGAGTAGACAGGATGCGCATGGAGGAATTTTGTTACTGCATGTTACGTAGTACTGTACTACTAGTACCTACTCCCTCCTTCCGGTTCACTACTGGTACTCCCTCCGTCCTGGCTTATTGGTCCCCTTTGTACTCAATTCATGGGCTCGTCTTCCTCAAGAAATTGTCTTTACCAACGTATTAATATTAGGAATGCATGTGTGAACAACGAATGATTAAACCTTGCATGCAACATTTTGACAATGCACTGATTTATGAACATGTGAATGTAAGGGACTACAACCTCGTGCATGCATGCAACATTCACACGTACACTTGGACGCAAAAACGCACGCGACGCCCTAATGCATGCATGTCCGAGCACATGACGGAACACACACGGTCACGCTCAAGTGCTCAAGCTACACGTGCATGCACACACATACTCAGCCAGGGTGAGCTAGTGACCATATAAACACCGGAAATGTATATATTGAGCGCAATGAGCATATTATGAAGTCCACTGACCGTATTTTTACAAATATACAGTGACAGACAGTGTATTTATCTCGTCTGAAATTAAGCCATATTAACCGGAAAGGAGGCAGTATGGACTAGCATTACTTTGTTCTGTCCCGTCAACTTGTCGAACAAGGAGAAGCTTGCAGGACGGGAGAAGCTTGCGCGCTGGCTCGCAGGACATGGAGAAACTTTTGACTAATGCAAGATCTCCCTCGCTCAGGCGGTGGACGTGCAACAGTTAATTCAGTGTCAGATTGCCAGAAGCATACATTATACTAGTACTAGTATTATTGTTTGACTTCCCGAATAGGCGAACAGCCAAGCGCAAAGTTTACTAGTACTAGTACTACTACTGGAGAGGTATGTACTATACTATACTAGGAACTGGATGGAGGAGCGTCCGCACTCTTTCTATATTTTAAAAATGTGATAAAGCAATCTTCAACACATTTGGTTCTCTTCGAGGGTTCTCACATGTGATAATGGAAGTTGATTGCATGGAACATGCGCCACAATTCTCGCTTAATTCTGGCTCAGATCCTTTTACTAATAGGAGCACTCAGTAATATTTCCTTTTTTTGTTATTCAGCATGTAAACAGGTCAGCAAACCTTGCGGCGCATCTTTGTAAACGTGCTTGCTGCACTTTCAATGTGGCCGAGAGCTGGCTTGATGAAACACCTCACTTCCTTCTTCTTTTTTGCGGGGTACCTCGCTTCCTAGTGACCAGTCTCTTGGCTGATCATCCTAAGAATGCTTATATATGAATAAAGCTCTCTCATTTACCCGCAAAAAAGATTAAGCCATATTAACCGAAAAGGAGGGAGTTTGGACTAGCACTACATTTTGGTGTGTCCCGTTAACTCGCAGAATGAGGAGAAGCTTGGAGGACAAGCTGAAGCTCGCTTACGCCTTTTGACTAATGCAACCTACCCTCGCCCAGGCGATGGACATGCAGCAGTTCATTCGGTGTCAGATTGCCACAGGCATACACTATAGTACCCAACATGTGGAGTACCATCATTGTTCGACTTCACAAAGAGGCGAAGAGCCAAGCGCAAGGTTTATAGTTGTACGAGTAGTACTACTACTAGAACCGCATGGTAGAGCGTCTGTACTCTTATTTTATTTTAATCTCTGATAAAGTACACATTTATTAGGGAGAAGGGCGGAAAACGGCAGCCCAATGGTAGTGTTAAAAAACATCGAACATGTAATGATGATATCGATCAACCATGCTCGAATATATCTTGGCCTCCGTGCGAGCCCGTCTGTGTGTTCTTGCTCCTCGTCTCTCTCAAGCAATGGCGGGTTGGCAATTTTGCCATCAATTGAGATTGGTTGCTTCACACTCCGGTCCCACATGTTAGTGATATGCCAAGAGGAAGTGCATTGACCAACTGGCCATACGCGTACTTGGTTTTGCACCTTCGGGCCATGCTTGGAATGGTTGTATTTCAATACGGCGGCGTATAACTTACACTTGTAAGTTATTGGCCGTTGTGCAAATTCCAGCCGAAATTGAAATGACGGGCGCATGTGTTTATTTTTTAGAAGTGTATTCAAAAGAGAAACGGTGATCCAAATAGTGCCTCATACTACTCCTCCCCCCGTCACAGTTTACAAGGCGCGCTTCATTCTGATGCATTTCTCTCCATGCATTTCCACCACCATAGAGACTTTAGAGCGTATTGATGGTTGCTTCTTCCGAGCAACTTATAGTGGGAAAGGTGAAGCTTAGACTAGCCACAGTGGGAGTAACTTCAGCAGTAACTTCGAGCCTAACTCAGCAAATTTGTCTATGTGCTAATGAGTTAATGAAGAGAGAGGTAGTTCTAGTAACTTAGCTAGTTATTGTAACATCACATATCCCAATGCAATATGAGTCTATAACCTAATAAATGAATCTTTGCATGACACCACATCTAAGTTACGACCCACTATGAAAGTAGTAACATAGCCTAGGGATATGTGTATGTTACTAGTGTATGTTACTCTCCACTGTGGCTAGTCTTATGATTTGACTGCTTATTACTACTCACTATTAGTGCGGCGCAACAACCGGCTTAAGTCTCCCATGTGGTTGTGCACTACTCCCTCCGTTCTTAAATATACTACGGAGTATTTGTCTTTCTTGAGATTTCAACGAGTGACTACATACGAAGCAAACTGAGTGAATCTACACTCCAAAATATGTCCATTTGAAATTTGTAAAAAGATAAATATTTAGGAACAGAGGAATTATAATTTTATGCATGGCACATGGACCCGGATGTTGAATAGGCTTCTGGCAATGCTATCAAGATTCCAGCATTTGTTTACATAATTGACGTACTATACAAATAATTTTCCAGCGACATGAAATTGTACAATGCTCTGAGCTTTCAGCTTTTGTTTCTTGTGTCTTGCCATCGAT
>NC_053026.1:526236114-526265473 GCF_003073215.2 Triticum urartu
CACACACATACTCAGCCAGGGTGAGCTAGTGACCATATAAACACCGGAAATGTATATATTGAGCGCAATGAGCATATTATGAAGTCCACTGACCGTATTTTTACAAATATACAGTGACAGACAGTGTATTTATCTCGTCTGAAATTAAGCCATATTAACCGGAAAGGAGGCAGTATGGACTAGCATTACTTTGTTCTGTCCCGTCAACTTGTCGAACAAGGAGAAGCTTGCAGGACGGGAGAAGCTTGCGCGCTGGCTCGCAGGACATGGAGAAACTTTTGACTAATGCAAGATCTCCCTCGCTCAGGCGGTGGACGTGCAACAGTTAATTCAGTGTCAGATTGCCAGAAGCATACATTATACTAGTACTAGTATTATTGTTTGACTTCCCGAATAGGCGAACAGCCAAGCGCAAAGTTTACTAGTACTAGTACTACTACTGGAGAGGTATGTACTATACTATACTAGGAACTGGATGGAGGAGCGTCCGCACTCTTTCTATATTTTAAAAATGTGATAAAGCAATCTTCAACACATTTGGTTCTCTTCGAGGGTTCTCACATGTGATAATGGAAGTTGATTGCATGGAACATGCGCCACAATTCTCGCTTAATTCTGGCTCAGATCCTTTTACTAATAGGAGCACTCAGTAATATTTCCTTTTTTTGTTATTCAGCATGTAAACAGGTCAGCAAACCTTGCGGCGCATCTTTGTAAACGTGCTTGCTGCACTTTCAATGTGGCCGAGAGCTGGCTTGATGAAACACCTCACTTCCTTCTTCTTTTTTGCGGGGTACCTCGCTTCCTAGTGACCAGTCTCTTGGCTGATCATCCTAAGAATGCTTATATATGAATAAAGCTCTCTCATTTACCCGCAAAAAAGATTAAGCCATATTAACCGAAAAGGAGGGAGTTTGGACTAGCACTACATTTTGGTGTGTCCCGTTAACTCGCAGAATGAGGAGAAGCTTGGAGGACAAGCTGAAGCTCGCTTACGCCTTTTGACTAATGCAACCTACCCTCGCCCAGGCGATGGACATGCAGCAGTTCATTCGGTGTCAGATTGCCACAGGCATACACTATAGTACCCAACATGTGGAGTACCATCATTGTTCGACTTCACAAAGAGGCGAAGAGCCAAGCGCAAGGTTTATAGTTGTACGAGTAGTACTACTACTAGAACCGCATGGTAGAGCGTCTGTACTCTTATTTTATTTTAATCTCTGATAAAGTACACATTTATTAGGGAGAAGGGCGGAAAACGGCAGCCCAATGGTAGTGTTAAAAAACATCGAACATGTAATGATGATATCGATCAACCATGCTCGAATATATCTTGGCCTCCGTGCGAGCCCGTCTGTGTGTTCTTGCTCCTCGTCTCTCTCAAGCAATGGCGGGTTGGCAATTTTGCCATCAATTGAGATTGGTTGCTTCACACTCCGGTCCCACATGTTAGTGATATGCCAAGAGGAAGTGCATTGACCAACTGGCCATACGCGTACTTGGTTTTGCACCTTCGGGCCATGCTTGGAATGGTTGTATTTCAATACGGCGGCGTATAACTTACACTTGTAAGTTATTGGCCGTTGTGCAAATTCCAGCCGAAATTGAAATGACGGGCGCATGTGTTTATTTTTTAGAAGTGTATTCAAAAGAGAAACGGTGATCCAAATAGTGCCTCATACTACTCCTCCCCCCGTCACAGTTTACAAGGCGCGCTTCATTCTGATGCATTTCTCTCCATGCATTTCCACCACCATAGAGACTTTAGAGCGTATTGATGGTTGCTTCTTCCGAGCAACTTATAGTGGGAAAGGTGAAGCTTAGACTAGCCACAGTGGGAGTAACTTCAGCAGTAACTTCGAGCCTAACTCAGCAAATTTGTCTATGTGCTAATGAGTTAATGAAGAGAGAGGTAGTTCTAGTAACTTAGCTAGTTATTGTAACATCACATATCCCAATGCAATATGAGTCTATAACCTAATAAATGAATCTTTGCATGACACCACATCTAAGTTACGACCCACTATGAAAGTAGTAACATAGCCTAGGGATATGTGTATGTTACTAGTGTATGTTACTCTCCACTGTGGCTAGTCTTATGATTTGACTGCTTATTACTACTCACTATTAGTGCGGCGCAACAACCGGCTTAAGTCTCCCATGTGGTTGTGCACTACTCCCTCCGTTCTTAAATATACTACGGAGTATTTGTCTTTCTTGAGATTTCAACGAGTGACTACATACGAAGCAAACTGAGTGAATCTACACTCCAAAATATGTCCATTTGAAATTTGTAAAAAGATAAATATTTAGGAACAGAGGAATTATAATTTTATGCATGGCACATGGACCCGGATGTTGAATAGGCTTCTGGCAATGCTATCAAGATTCCAGCATTTGTTTACATAATTGACGTACTATACAAATAATTTTCCAGCGACATGAAATTGTACAATGCTCTGAGCTTTCAGCTTTTGTTTCTTGTGTCTTGCCATCGATGCTCTTTCGGAAACAATAAAAAACTAACTTCCTCGCTAATGCATCTCAATGATTAGCAGATCAGAGCTAATATTTACATCACAACTAAAGACAAAGTTGTGAGAAGGTGTTAAACTAAAATTGATCCATGCTTTCATTGGCAGGAACATCCCCCCAGCTCTGTCTAAATCAACAAGGCATGTTGGGAAAAAAAAGTAGATGTCTGGAGCATGCAACATTCCGATCTTTTATGCAGTTCCACTAAAATAGAGATGAGCGTCCCTGTTCCAAAGATATTAAGTGTGATTACGATAATAGAGGACCGCTGATGAAACAATAAACACACAAATAGAAGCTGGTCACCTTTGCAGTCTCTCTTAAGACTAACTAGTTGGGGAAGATTAAGCAAATAGTTGGAGAAGATTAGGCTCAGAATTGGATGAGGAGGATAGAGAAAAACCTATCTCCCTTTGTGCAGTCGCACTGAAATGTAGACGTTGCCCGTGTGACATTTTAGTACAACTACACAAAACACTCTTAAGAAAAAAGTGATTTGTGCAGTTCACCAAAAGGTCGCAATAGCAACAAGGTGAAATGGATAGCCCTGTTTGCAAAAAAGAGGTAGAAAGGAAACAATTACTGGCCAATAACAGTTGATGACACATGCGATGACAAAAAAGAAGCATATTCCATGTCCTAAGGGAACATAACAACCCGGTTGTGTTTGTCTAAAACAGTGTGAGGACGAGATTGCAATATGGAAAGTATGCTGGACGAGCTACGTTTTGGGCAAAGAACTATGTTAGATCCACATGCAAGATTTTCCACATGCAGTGACGTGGGGAGACAAGCAGTGGAGCAAGGCTAGAGGAGATACCTAGGGGTCGTCGGGATGTAACTAAGTGAGCAGTGGCGGGCAGGATATGCCCATACTGCGGCAGCGAGCAGGTGGCGTCGGCCCTACCGCGTCGGAGCTTGGTCAGAGAGAACGGCGGGTACCGCAGATCGGGACGTGCTGCCTCGGCGCCGTCGAACGGAGAAACGATGCACATCCTCCCTTTCTGCCGGTGGACGGGATGCGACCGGATCAGTGACCAACGGTGAGAGAGAGAGAGGCCACTGCCGCCTTGTGTGAGATACTCTGAAGAGAGACAAACCCAGGCAGGCAGGCTCCATTGTGTATAGTGGAGCGGACTACCTTTTTCTCCATAAAAATCATTTTATATTCTATGTACGTGCCATTGAGCGATATAACTTTATTTAAAAATAACGCGCCAATGCATCAAGTTGAACTTCGTTCCGTGCACGCGTGGTACACGACCTCCGTAGGTAAACAACCGCTAAACGCGTTCAAATTAGCACATGGGCTGCCATTTCGTACAGAAATGAGCTCCACCGTGTACCCGCGTGGGTGTGGCTAGGCACGAAGCGTGAGTACGTGCACCTATTCTCTATGTAACATATGCAATATGTGTGAAAATAGATACCTAGATATATCATATATATAGAGGGGCGATCACGAGAAGAGAGTGGAGGTATCATCGGCTTGAGGTATCCATAGAATCAAAGAGATGGAAGATGTGTGTGTGGGTGTGTGCGTGCGCGATCGATAAAGAGTGTTGTCAAATCTGTGTGTGCCCACATCAAAGATATAGGGTGGCTAGCCTACTGGAACATGAGAGGGGACAGGGCAGTTTGTCTCTGTGGCATGGATACCTACCTACAGCACTCGACTATCGGTGTGTGGTGGGGGAGGCCTTATTAACTATAGAGGTACAATGGCTGGTATATGTGTGGAGGAGGAGAGAGGCCTACCTTATGTATTAAGGGAGATCGATCGGCATCCATGCATATGTGTGGGAGAGGAATAAGGTTGGGAGAGAGATAGAGCTAGAGTGTTGGAGGGGGTGGTAGCGGAGTTGCTTCTAACAAATGGTGGGAGAGGCTTGCTAGACAAACGAAGGGCACGCCTGCAATATCAATAAGAGAGGGGATGGCTGCCTGTCTGTGCGCGTGCATGTGAGAGACGGGTCAGGAGGCATGCATGAATGATGAGGGGGGCGATATGGTTGTGGTAAGCAGACATAACTACATAGGAAGATCAATCGTCCTCTGCAGAGAAAGGAGACGCATAACTTGTGAGGTACGTCGATCAATGGGTGGGGGTAAAATAGTTAAAGTCGACCTAGGTATATGTAGGGAGATCAATCGGTATACATGCATGTATGTGTTAGAAGCAAATAAGGCCAATGGAGAAGGATAGAGAGAGAGGGATGCATCTAAGAGGTGGTGCGAGAGGCATACTATATCGAGGGGGAGGAGTGTGCGAGTACGAGATCGATGAAAAGAGTGGTGGGAGTGAGGAATGGAAGGTGAGAAGAGAAGAGGGGAAGCTTGTGTTTGTGGTAGGCACACCTGGCTAGAGAGGCATATCGATCGATGTGTGCCGTAAAGAAGGAGCTGGGGGGCCTACACACACCGTGGGTGAACGACCTAAATTGAAAAGATGAATTTGCGCAATGGAGATAGAGAATGCTGAGGGAGGGTGAGAGGGATGCGGGCATGTGCATGCACGAGAGAAAGTTAGTGCTAGCTACAAAGATAAGATGATTGTGTGGGTGTAAAAGAGGAATAGAGATCATAATTCATTATAAAAAGCGAATTCGGGTATTTGAAGAATTTATCATAGTGTTTTAAACCGACGCATGTGTGAATATATATAACGGTGATACACATGGTGTGGTTATGAACATGTTATACTACATATAATATATTTTATCTCTACTCTTATAAAAACAGAGTTGTTGATGATGGTGTGCCTTCCATCCTGCAATATAGGCCGTCCGATTTATATCTAACAGATAGGAAGGAAACTATGGCAATTTTGAAAAAAGATACCCACACCCCTCTCCATATTGCAAATAAGGCCTCCCCTTGATCATGTTGATGTTCCGTGGAACTCATGGGCATCTTGCTATTACTACATATAATATATAGAACATTGATTAAATTTTGGGCTAATGTGTGGGCTTTTGCAGCTCAGGGATAAATACTTGTCATAATGTAGGGGGCGGGGCACTATACTTTGTGTGATAAACACGGTGTATGTATGGAACATGGTTTACATTATGAATATATAGTTAGTACATCACATGTACTATTATTTGGAATCAACATCTAGTGTATTCAAAAGATTGAATTCGAGTTCATATAGTACACATAGTTCATATCTATCTCTATAGTAATCATGTGGCGTGTTGTTAAGGTACTACACAAATGATGGTTGAAGTTGGCAAGAATCATGATTGTAGATTCTTATTGAAATAGAGAAACGAATTTAAATTCAGTTCGAATTGCAGCGGTAGTATAAACATTTGGAATGCCCTAAAATGTTGCTATGAGTAGGTTACATGCATTATACAGCCAGCGAAAAAATTTAATTGGAGATAACATGGATCCATACTCCCTCCTTCCATCTATAGAGGGCCTAATGCATTTTTTAAGACCGCCTTTGACTATTGACAAGATTAATAGTACATGACATGCACAACGTGAAAATTATGTCATTGAAAGCTCCTTTCACACATGAATTTAAGGGTGTGCTTTGTGTCAGTTGCATGTCATATATTATTGCTCTAATATTTGGCTGGTCAAATTTAGCCTCGAAAAATGCATTAGGCCCTATATAGATGGAAGGAGGGAGTAGCTTTGAATAGCTTTTGTATAGTAAAACGGGACAAGACTCTCTCTTTGTGTGGTGTGAATAGTTTTTATTTTTTCATTTTTTTGTTGAGCGAAGTGTGAATTGATTTGGTACGTACAACTACAATATTACACGTTAGGCTTGTCCCTAAAATTCAACCCGCGCCTTATTATATCCCGAAACTTCAGATATCGTGCTCCCAAAACTCGCGCCTTCACAACCCGCGCCTTGCTATCCCGAAATTACAATGCGCGCGAAAACTCCCTCCAGCTGCCAAATCCCGACACGCAAAATCCCCCTTCTAACCCTGAGCCGAAAGGGTCGCTAGTTCAAATCGGTGGGGGTACTTATGTAACACACCCTACATTTTCGACAAGCGCGTCCCTAAGTCATGGTTGCCCCCCTCTCATTGCCTCATTTTCGCCATTCGAAATCTGGCCGCCATAACCTCTCCGCTCCAGCCGCGAAACCCCACCCTCCTCCATCCGCCACCTCACCACTACCCAGCCGGAGCCTTTTCCCCGACGACGTCGTCCACCACAACAGCTCGACGTCCCTCATCCGCCTCCCTGGATGAGGATCCGTCATCCATCCCGTCATCACGTCGGTTCAGTCGCCCCGTCCTCCACCTCCAAGGAAGATGCTCAGACGATCTCCTCGTCTATCGCGGCTGCTCCATCCCCACAGCGCGGCCTTAACCTGCTCCACTGATCCATCCCCACAGCGCCGCCTTAACCTACTCCACCGGAACCGCAGCATCCTCACCGACTCCTCGGACGAAGCTAAGGCCTACTCGGCGCCACCAAAGAGGTTGTACACTCATCGCATCGCACCTTCTCCTTAACTCGACATCCCGGCGCCGGCGGTGCTCCATCCCGCACCCCCATGGAGCGGCTACCTCGAAGCCGGCGCCGCGGGCGACATCTCCACGGCTGCTCTCCCCCAGCACGAGGCCCCTTCGGCGGCGGCGTCCTTGCCAGCTAGATCTGTTGCTGCTGCTCCAACTCTCGCTCGCTTACTCTCACTGCTGCTGCTACTCCGGCTCTCGCTCGCGCTGCTGCTGCTCTCGGCTCTCGCTCGCGCTGCTCGCTGCTGCGCTCTCGCTCGCGCTGCTGCTCTCCCCCTCGCTCGTGATGCTGCTCTGATTTAGCTACACTTCAGTCGACTGAATCGACTTTTGGGTCAGTCGATTTTCAGGGGGTGGGGGTCTCGGAGTTAAGGAAGAACCACCCGCAGCGGGGAGGGGGGCTTACCGAAGAGGTACCCCACTATCTATCTTATGGTTCTGGGTGGGGTGCTGCTCACCGGCGGTGGGGGCGCGGTGGTGGGGCGGTGGCATGGGGATCGCCAAAGAAAAAGCTTGGCGTGGGGGGGGCTTGAGGGCTGGCCGGGGCGGCGGCGGACCGACGGTGGGGAGTTGTTTTGGGGCAGCGAGGCGGGAGCAGACCGGCAGTTGGGAGTTGTTTCGGGGCGGCGAGGCGGCGGCGGACCGGCGGTGGGTAGTTGTTTCGAGGCGGCAAGGCGGCGCGGGGTTCAGCCGGTGGTGGCTGGCAGCCAAGGGGGGTGTAGGTTGAAGATGAACTGCAGGCCCTCCCTAAACTATCCCATGTGAAGTGCCTCTCTGCTACCATTGCGTTCAGTTTCGGCAGTAACATTCAGATTTCACAGTAAATTTCAGTTTCGACAGTTAAGTTCAGAGTCAACGGTTTTTACCTCATCTGTTGTAGTCAGGTGGTTTTTGGTGATGTAAATTTTACATCTATCACTTTTTGGTAATGCATTTTACATCATCTATTGGAGATGCTATTAGAATCCCACTTGAGATTAACGATGTATTTCTTGTGGTGCTTCAGCCTTGACGTCTTACGGCTCACCGGAGCTGCTCCAAGGATGGAACGATCCATCACAACAGAGCAGTGCCCTGGACGTTGTCTAAAGATTCCTCAGATCTTCCTCCACACCTCCGACCGCCACCTCTGCCTCAACTTCTTCAGCGACCAACCCAATGATGCTGAGGTCGGCACGGCTACGGCAAAGAGGTTGTACACTTGTCGCATCACTTATTACTCTACATTCATGTCGATCCATTAGGGCTATTGTGGTTCAACGGAAAAACATAGCAATAGGAAATTTTCCTATGGCACTCTACTATTCAATTATTCATGCATTTTGTTGAAAGGAATGGAGCAAAACATCCACCTGGACCTACTTTTCAAAATCCTATGCATGAAAACAAGACCAAGTGCATTAGTGGCAGAATAACATTCTAACTATACACGTTTTCATATGGTTTCACTTTATTTTGGCCATGTTTCTTTGCATTCCTCTACTCCTCCTTTTCCTGTGAACCAAACACCCAAGTTGACAGAAATCATGTGTTCACAAATGCTCTGTTTCCCATGTGCATTCTTATCCTATTCTGGTGTTTTTCCACCTATCCTTGCGTTTTTGGAAACATGCAAGCCAAATGAGCCCTTACAGAATTACTTCAGTTACAGCTAGGTGTCGAACAAAACTTTGTGTGGTTTGTCCTGCTCCTGCCGCGACGTCGTCCACCTCACCTGAGCTGCTCCATCGATAGAAGCATCCACCAAACCAGACATCACGACTCATCACCGTCTTTCGCTGCCTCAGATCTCCTTCCCTGTCGCCGGCACCCACCGCAACGGCATCACCATCATCAACTCAACAGATGAACCTGAGGAGTACACGGGTCCACAAGAGAGGTCCACTCTTTTGTTTCTGCTTATGTTATGCATTGCTTAATATTACGTGCTACTTTATTGTCCTGTTCACCTCTTAGACTCCAAGTCAGGTCCAAATTGATTTTCAAACTTGAGTTCTAAATTAGTTGTGGGGCACATACTGTCGGTGTCAAAACCGGCGGATCTCGGGTAGGGGGTCCCGAACTATGCGTCTAGGGTCGATGGTAACAGGAGATGGGGGACACAATGTTTACGCAGGCTAGGGCCATCTCTATGGAGGTGAAACCCTACATCCTGCTTGATTGATATTGATGAATATGAGTGTTACAAGAGTGGATCTACCACGAGATCGTAATGGCTAAACCCTAGAAGTCTAGCCTATGTGGGTATGGTAATGAGTATATGTGGTGTCCTTTCTGGACTATCCCCTTTGGTTTATATAGACACCGAAGGGATCTCGGGTTTACATGGAGTCGGTTACATAAGAAGGAATCTTCGGTCACCAAGCTTGCCTTCCATGCCAAGTAGAGTCCAATCCGGACAAGGTGCAGTCTTCGGCCTTCATGTCTTCACAGCCCATCAGTCCGGCCCATAGATAACAGGCCAGACGCCCGAGGACCCCTTAGTCCAGGACTTCCGCAGTAGCCCCCGAACCTGGCTTTAATGATGAGGAGTCCGGCGCGCAGATTCGTCTTTGGCATTGCAAGGCAGGTTCCCTCCTTCTGAACTCTAGAATAGTCTTCGGATGAAGTAAGTATATCCAGACCTGTGTATATAATGGCAGAGAATATAATACCCCACGAGCCCAACTTGTTGATAACTGTTCACGACATCATATCATGCCTACCCGGTTGCTATTTCCAATCATCGCCTAGCAAGCCGCCCCACGTCTCGGGGTGCGGTTTTACTGGCACGTCTTGTCAAGGCAGAGATCGTGTCCCTTTATTTACAGGATTTTCATTAATGCAAGCGTGGGTAACCCAACCATCCCCCGGGCACAACTCCTTGGTAATAGGCAAGCTTAGAGACCCCCGGGGAGACGCCCAATACTTGGGGCCTTTATATAGAGACCCAGTCTTGTTTTCTTCCTTTGCGCTTGCTCCTTCCTCAACCCCAGCCACCCCAAGCTCCAACCGTCGGGTTCCAATCGCCACCAGCACTAGTCATGTCCGGATCCAACCATCAGGGCCGGTGGGTGGCTTCTTCTGTCACAGAGGAGGATATTGTGAGGCTCCGCGCAGCGAGGTATCTGACCTCGGAAATCTTTCATCGGCTTCCGGTGCAAGGGCAAGTCATACCGTCCCCCAGATCTGGCGAGAGGGTAGTATTTGTATCCCACTTTCTTCATGGGCTAGGGTTCGCGCTTAACCCCTTCGTCCGGGGGCTCATGTTCTACTATGGACTAGACTTTCATGATCTGGCCCCGTGTGAGGCCTTACTCCGGACTCCTCCCCACTTTGGTTTGTGGCTCAAGACCTTCGACGTGAGGCTGCAGGTGGCAGAGTAGGAGCAGGCAGAGTGCGGCAGCGTTATAATAGGCAAGCTGTCCGACGCGGTTTGGCCCGAAGGGTCTTTCGCCAAATCTTCCGACCTATGGCAGCAGGGGTGGTTTTATATCAACGAGCCACGGGGCTCCAAGTGGGCGGCTACACCTGCGTTCCGACCAGGTCCTCCAACTTCAGCTCGCTTCATGGGTCCATAAGGGATTGTATTGGGGATCTGTCAATGAAGTGGAGACTCTACAAAGCCGCATCCGATGCCTTACCGAGAAGGGCATCAATCTTGTGAGCGTCGTTCAAATAATGCTAGTCCGTCGGATCCTGCCATGCAGTGGCGGCCTCTTTGTATGTGGGAGTTTAACCCAGAAGGGCGGCGAACTTTACAGCACTTCTTTAGCACTACGCACGAAGGAATGTGGAAATTATATTTCGGGGAACGAGAGCATGTCGGACACCACCAAATACATTGGCCTAGACTGCAATCATCCGGACACTTCGGTAAGTACTTGATATCCGAGCACCTTCCCTTCAGGCATCTCTTTAACAAGACACTGAACGATCCGCCCTGTACAGGACTGGATAAAGAAAGCGGTGTTAATCTGGTGTCCGGTGCCTCTTCCCGAAGGCCCTGCAACCAACCTGCTGACGTGAAGCTGATTCCAACACCGTACCAGGTGGTTGCGTCCGGGGAAACTGAAATCCTTCTGCCCAAGGGCAAGAGTGCAGAGGGAGCCTTCCAGGGCAAGAAGAGGGTCACCTCCGAAGATCAGGAGGGGAAGCCTTCCAAGAGAGGAAAAACGTTGTTGTCGAGCGGCTTGGGTCGGGCGATAGAAGCTGCCGTAGAGCTTGATGATGAGGACGAACCTCGAGGCAGACCATAAGCGAGGCTAGGGTACTTTAAGCGCAGCTCATTCTTTTTTTCGTGAAGTAAGCATCCGATATATGTTCACGCATCCAGGTTAACGCCTAGTGCTTCTCAATCGTCCTCCTCCTCGTCAGATCTTCTTCTAGAGATGAATGGAGAGTGGCACGCCTCCTCCGGCCCCGTCGCCCAACAGAGAAGATGATACCGATGTATCGTCCCGAAGGCGGTGCCTCCGTCACCCGAGGTTCCGGGATCGAGACTGGCATCCCCGAACCGTTCGGTTTACAGCCGGAGACGGTTCTGGAGGCAAGCAAGCGGGTTCCTTCACTGGAATGTCGTACTCCGGCGGTGGTTTCCGAAGATCCAAGAGCGCCAGAAATGCTGATGGACATGCTACGACGAGCGTCTACTTCAGAAGGGCACTGTTCCTTGATGGTTACAGTGGTCGAAAGGGTTCTATCCGGGAAGAATGGACTGAACGAGGCCTTCACAAGCCTTCTAAGAGGTTTTGAGGTTTGTGATGTAGCTTTGTCAATTGAATTTCATTGACAGAATGCACCTGTTGTATATGTAGTAGCCCCTGAGACTCTGATTGTCTTCCAAAGGGAGCGATCGGAGGATCAAAGAGATATGCTCAGTTATTAACCTCGGTTTAATTTGAAATACAGGATGCTTCCTGTCGGTGTCAAAACCGGCGGATCTCGGGTAGGGGGTCCCGAACTGTGCGTCTAAGGCGGATGGTAACAGGAGGTAGAGGACACGATGTTTTACCCAGGTTCGGACCCTCTTGATGGAGGTAAAACCCTACGTCCTGCTTGATTTATTCTTGATGATATGAGTATTACAAGAGTTGATCTACCACGAGATCGGAGAGGCTAAACCCTAGAAGCTAGCCTATGGTATGATTGTTTGTCGTCCTACGGACTAAAACCCTCCGGTTTATATAGACACCGGAGAGGGTTAGGGTTACACAAGGTCGGTTACAAAGGAGGAGATATCCATATCCGTACTGCCTAGCATGGCTTCCACGCCAAGTTGAGTCCCATCCAGACACGGGACGAAGTCTTCAATCTTGTATCTTCATAGTCCAACAGTCCGGCCAAAGGATATAGTCCGGCTGTCCGGAGACCCCCTAATCCAGGACTCCCTCAGTAGCCCCTGAACCAGGCTTCAATGACGATGAGTCCGGCGCGCAGTATTGTCTTCGGCATTGCAAGGCGGGTTCCTCCTCCGAATACATCACGGAAGAACTTGAATACAAGGATAGTGTCCGACCCTGCAAAATAAGTTCCACATACCACCGTAGAGAGAATAATATTTCCACAAATCTAATGTGCTGACACGTTTTGGCAACATGATATTATGCCATGGCCCAGTAATTATTCGAACCGTTTCCTTTAACTAGCCCCGCACACAACGCGAGGCAGTTTCTTGACACGTCTTGTCAAAGCAGAGATTATGTTCCCCTTATTACGGGATTCTCATCAATACGGGCGTGGGTAACCCAACCGCGCCATCAATTACGGCGCTTGGGGGATAAGCGAGTTTTACCAGGCTAGTGGGGGCGCATAGTTTCGGCCGCCCTTCTAAAGGGACAAGGTTTAACCTTTTTTCTACCCACGCCTTCTTCCTCCTTGCTCATCCACTCTTGCGCACTCGAGCTCCAATGCCCAAGCCCACATCCTTCCCGTCAACCTTCTCCAATCATGTCTGGAGCGGGAGGCAAATGGATGGCTTCCTCCGTTACGGAGGGACACATCAAGAAGCTGTGCGGAGCCGGATACTTGGCCGCGAATATAGCGCATCGGCTGCCTGCTGCGGGGCAGATCGTTCCTACCCCTGAACCTCATGAGAGGGTAGTTTTCCTCCACCACTTCCTCCGCGGACTGGGGTTTCCCCTCCATCCATTGATTCCTGGTCTCATGTTCTACTATGGGCTGGACTTTCATGATCTAGCCCCGAACTTCGTCCTCAACATTTTGGCGTTCATCATCGTGTGTGAGGCTTTCCTCCGCATCCGACCCCACTTCGGCCTGTGGTTAAAGACCTTCAATATCAAGCCGAAGGTGGTGGGCGGCCAAGGGGCAGAACGCGGCGGAGCCATGGTGGGCAAGATGCCCAACGTTATATGGCTTGAAGGCTCCTTCGTGGAGACCATAAAGGGGTGGCAATCAGTGTGGTTCTACATCACCGAGCCATGCGACACCAAATGGGTGGCTGCCCCCAAGTTTCGATCCGGATTCCCCGCCCGGCTCACTTCCTGGAAAGAGAAGGGCTTGTCGTGGGGTTCATCGGTGCAGCTGGACGGACTCCAAAAATGTATCCTGAACATGGCAAGCAAGAAGCTCAAGCTTGTCAACATAGTCCAGGTCATGCTCATCCGCCGGATCCTCCCGTGCCAACAATGGGACTTCAACTTGTGGGAGTTCGACCCGGCCCAGCACCAGACTCTGAGCGAGCTCTTCGACGCGACGCACAAGGACGTCTGGAAGGTGGTGTTCAAGGGCGCCGAGGTCCCTCCCTCTCTCACCGAGGACCGTGGGCTAAGTGCAAAGCACCAAGCGCATTCGGTGAGTTCTATACATCCGGTAGGATATTTATTTCCCCTAGCTTAACCATGTGTGGGGTCTGATCTCCCTGCCTTTGACAGGACTGGGTGGAGACATCGGGGCAGATTAACTGTCCGGCCCCTCTGCCCGAAGACACTGCGGACGCTCTCCTGACGAAGATGCTGACTCCGGCTCCTTACAAGGTGCCGGAGAAGACCAAGAAGGCCAAGGGAACCCAAAAGAGCTCCCAGCGCCAGGTGTTATCGGGCTCATCGTTCGATAACTCCTCGATGCACTCTGACCCCGAAGATGAGGAGGAAGATGAAGATGCCCCCCCAGTCGAGGGAGACAAGAAAAGGAAGGCCGCCCCCAGTGGGGGCCGAAGGGTCCAAGAAGGGAAGGACTCTCCTTCCAGAGTACTCCACCACCACCGCCAAAGGCGAAGACGAGTGGCTGCTCAGGGCCAAGCCCCTGGCGAAGTCGTAAGTATCCAGATACCAGAGTAACTCATAGCATTCCTTTGTCGCACTGCTCCTCCTAACGCCGAATTATGATTGTGCAGACCGCCCCGAACCCGTATCGACGTATCCTCGTCGGACGGCTCCCTGGGCTCGTCGGATATGGATAGCGATCCACTTCCGACCGCCACCTCCCCTTGCCCTACGGACAACACCGAGGTGTTGTCTCAAGAGGCACTGGGTCGAGGGGAGACAGGCCCGGAGGCGGCTCAAACCGACCTTCCGGACTCCGGTAGCAGGGGAGCAAAGCCCCCGAGGGCTCCGAGTTCGGCCCTCAGCCGAACACCACGCCAGAACCTCCAGTGGTTCCGGACTCGGGCAGGCGGCCTCCTTCCAATAGGGGTAAGACGCCTGTGCCGGTGACCTTTGCCCATCCAGAGGCACTGGACAATCTGCTGGGAGCGCTTCGCGGCGCTTCCATCGACGAGGAGCACCGCACTATTATGAGTGCGGTGGTCCAGAAGGTTCAGTCCGCCAAGAGCGGACTGACTGAAGCCTGTGCCAGCCTTCTAACGGGCTTTGAGGTAAGTTTTTGAAATATGGGAAAAATATTACCGCATAGACAGTAGCCCCTGATGCTCTGTTCGGTGTTCACAAAGAAAAGCCGAACAGAGGATCAAACAATATCGCAGGAGTCTAATATAAGCATGTCAATATGCGTATGCAGGCTTCGCTGCTGGCATCTGCCGCACTGACTGCAGAGGTCGCCGCACTGAAGCAGGACCTTAAAGGGTCCAAGGAAGAGCTCGGCCTTGCCAAGAGGCAGATCGAGGAGAACAAAGGTAAGTAGTACCTAGTCTATGGATATGTATAAAAGGAAAGCGATTGCAAAATGACAGGATTATCGTAAATTTGCCAGGGCCACGACCGAGGTGGCGACCCTGAAGAAAGCATTGTCCGAGGCCGAAAACAAAGCGGCCAAGGAGCACACCGAGCAGGAGAGGCATGAGTCACGGGTGGGCGAGGTGCAGCAAGAGCTCCACACTCTCGTGACGAACGCGAGGCGTTTGGAGCTTGACTTGAAGACGCGAGAGTCTGAGCTTGCCGCGGCCCTCGAGAGTGCAAAGAGTGCCAAGGCCGAAGCCCAAAAGGCCCTCCAGGATATTGATGCGATGAAGAAGATAGCAGCGGGTAAGGCATTCTATATGCAAAGCAAGCGTGTGAAAGTAAATTAACTGTTACTTACCCGAATCCAGAGCTCTCCAGGAGCATTCGCAGATTTGCCCCGTGGCGTGTCAGATGCCGCAACGTTTTACCAGGCCGAGGAGGGAAGATCAACAGAGAAGTTGTTCTGGGCCCAATATACTGGGACCGAACACCCGGTGCCTATGAGCGACCAGCTAAAGCAGTTGGTCGAGCTACACAAGGCGGCCGAACAGGCCATGAAGGGCTTTATAGTACGACTGTGGCCTGGCGACGCCCTTCCAAATAGCTACTTCGGCCTGGTGAGGCGGCTTGTGGATACTTGCCCACGGCTGGAAGTCGTCAAGCGGTCCATCTGCATCGAAGGTGCACACCGGGATTTCGCCCGTGTGAAGGTGCAATGGGCCAAGCTGGACGCCGTGAAGCTGATCAAGGAAGGGCCGCTGGAGGGCAAGGACCATCGCCACCCCGAGATGTACTATGAGGGTATCCTGAAGGGTGCCCATCTCGTAGCGGACGAGTGTACGAAAGATATAATATTTGAGTAAACTTGCTCATGTAATCCTGTATTCATGAAAACTTGTTCATATGCGCTATGCAACGCTTGTTTGAATTTAAAATATTACCTTCTGTTCGGCTGTTTATCAAATCTGAGAGATGGCTAGTCGTCGGCTTCTGCCCCCATGCCACGAGTGCTGGGGTGTTCAGGATAAACCTGAGCACTCTTGTTCCCATTTTTGGGTCCTTCGAGGGAGGTGCTCAGCACAACGAACAAGGCAATCGGACTATAATGCGTTATCACTCTCACTTAGCCATAGAATTCTATAATTTTAAATTTCGGCGAAGCCCCTAGTATTCGGAAGGCCGAATCTGGGGTGTGATACACGCCTTAAGTCGGACAGGGCCGACTCCTCGCGCTAAGCGGCATAAGTCTTTAAGGACTCAAAAACCTCTCGAACAGCGACCAGTCTCTCGCCTTATCATGACAGTCAGTTTTAGCTTTCTCTACTGAGGTGCTTAGCCCAGCAGAACCGGGGCACAATCGCAGTATTTCTCCCAGTGCTACCTTAGCCGATATAGCGGAACGTAAGGTACCAAAACATGGGATCCGGGCAAACCCAACTATTGATCCAAGACATGATTCGGAGCTGATGCATATAATGCTATAAGTTCGGGGTGCCGCACTGTCGAAAGTGTTCAGACTTATCACGCCGTATTGTGGGGTATGCTAAAGCCCCTAGCGTATTGGCCGTACTAGAGTGTACGGGTGCTGGATGTCACGAATGAACATATATATATATATATATATATATATAAGAATGCAATAAAAGCCTTAATGCAATGCATTGTTTATTAAAAAATGTGTGTTAGAGAAGAATGATACAGGTAGTGCGATAAGCAAAAAGTAGGACTATGTCCCCTCCAAGGGCAAGCTGAGGAATAATATTAAAGCAAGTATTTCACTCGTTATTGTAATCCACCTGGGAGTTCCGTGGTGCGACGTAGCTTTCTGCCTCCTTGGTTGCTGCATCATGTGTTCGGCAATCATGCTGCCGGACAGGGTTTCCAGAGATTAAAGTCCTGAAAGAGAAAAATAACAAAGCGAGAAGCCCCTAGTGCGGTTTAAGCCGCGACTTGGGGCATGCCGCCGTCGTGCCCCCCTCCCCGCCTGTGCCCATGGTATTTTTAATGTGTAATTATGTACGCGTGGCACGGATTTTAATGCTGGGACCGGGGTGGGGGCCGCATTGCTATGCAAGTTCGGAACGTGCCAGGCGGTCCTGTTGCCGATTACTCCGGGCGCGCTTGAAGGTGTCCGGGTCCTTAATCGCCGAACTAGTGGATTGCCTTAAGAGGCTGCTTTGCGCTTCTGCTGCGAGGGCCGCAGTGTGCTCCTCCATGCGGAGAGAGCGCTCCGTGTTTCCATTGACTGTGATGACCCCCCGAGGTCCTGGCATCTTGAGCTTGAGATATGCATAATGCGGTACCGCATTGAATCTTGCAAATGCGGTTCGCCCTAGCAGTGCATGATAGCCACTGCGGAACGAGACTATGTCGAAGATTAACTCTTCGCTTCGGAAGTTATCCGGAGATCCGAAGACCACTTCCAGTGTGACTGAGCCTGTGCAATGGGCCTCTACACCTGGTATGACGCCTTTAAAGGTCATTTTAGTGGGTTTGATCCTTGAGGGGTCTATACCCATTTTGCGCACTATGTCCTAATAAAGCAGGTTCAGGCTGCTGCCGACGTCCATTAGGACTCGAGTGAGGTGAAATCCGTCAATGATTGGGTCTAGGACCAGTTCGGCGAATCCTCCATGACGGATGCTAGTGGGGTGGTCCCTGCGATCGAAAGTGATCGGACAGGAGGACCATGGGTTGAACTTTGGGGCGACTGGCTCCAACGCATATACGTCCCTGAGCGCACGCTTCCGCTCCCACTTGGGGATGTGGGTTGCGTATATCATGTTCACCGTCCGCACTTGTGGGGGGAACCTCTTCTGTCCTCCGGTGTTCAGCTGCCAGGGCCCCTCCTCGTCATCGCTATGTGACCCCTTATCTTTATTTTCGGCATTTAGCTTGCCGACCTACTTGAACACCCAACAATCCCTGTTGGTGTGATTGGCTGGCTTGTCGGGGGTGTCGTGTATTTGACACGAGCGATCGAGTATACGGTCCAAACTGGACGGGCCCGGAGTGCTTCTCTTGAATGGCTTTTTCTGCTGACCGGGTTTAGAGCCTTTGAATCTGGCATTGACTGTCGTATCCTCGGTATTGTTGCTGTTAATGCGGCGCTTATGTTTGTTGCGACGTGCCCTGCCATTACCGTCCTTGGTATCCGAAGTACCATGGTTCTCTGATATGTTGTTACTGCGAGCCAGCCAGCTGTCTTCTCCCGCGCAAAAGCGGGTCATGAGTGTCGTGAGGGCTGCCATAGATTTCGGCTTTTCTTGACCAAGGTGCCAGGCTAGCCACTCATCACAGATGTTGTGCTTGAAGACTGCTAGGGCCTCTGCATCCGGACAGTCGACAATTTGATTTTTCTTTGTTAGGAACCATGTCCAGAATTGCCTGGCCGATTCCTTTGGCTGCTGAATTATGTGGCTCAAGTCATCGGCATCTCGTGGTCGCACATAAGTGCCCTAAAAGTTGTCGACGAATGCGGCTTCCAGATCTTCCCAACAGCCAATGGACTCTGCTGGCAAGCTGTTGAGCCAATGCCCAGCTGGTCCTTTGAGTTTGAGTGGGAGGTATTTGATGGTGTGTAGGTCATCACCGCGGGCCATGTGGATGTGGAGGAGGAAATCCTCGATCCATACCACAGGATCTGTTGTGCCGTCGTATGATTCTATATTTACGGGTTTGAAACCCTCTGGGATTTGATGATCCATTACTTCGTCTGTGAAGCATAAGGGGTGTGTGGCGCCTCTGTACTGGGCTATATCGCGACGCAGCTCGAATGAGTCTTGCCCGCTGTGTTCGGCCCGGCTGGACTTACTTTTACTGTATCCGCCGTGACGATTATCGTCTCGCATAGTGGCGTGCCCTCGTGATCCGTAGATTGATCTTGCATGTTTTGCTTTGTCCTCCAATACATCTCGCAGGTTTGGCGTATTTCCCCATGCCTTTTTATTTGAATGATGTTGGGGTGCAGGCTGAGCTTTTGGCTGGAATGTCTCTCCATCGCGGCCACGAGGTGGCCGATCAGCCGCGTCATACGCTGGGGATGTAGGTTTTGGTTCTTCCTCCTCTAGTCGGGGTAGCAACCTGCATTTTGGGTAACTCTTGGAGGGGCGTTCGAGTTTATACTCTTCGGCCACCAGGACTTCAGTCCATCTGTCAGCTAGCAAATCTTGATCATCTTGAAGCTGTTGCTGCTTTTTCTTAAGGCTATTTGCCGTGGCTATAAGCCTGCGCTTGAAGCGCTCTTGTTCGACGGGATCCTCTAGCACGGCGAATTCGTCATCGCCGAGGCTTGCCTCGTCTTCGGAGGGGGCATGTAATAATCATCCTCCGCCTCTCCATCTGCCGCTCTCTCAGGAGGGCAGGCTCCTCCATCCTCCTGCTCTAAATCTTGCTGGAGGGGATTGTTGTTGTCTTCGGCACTGTCCGGAGTGCTATTATCTCCGGTGCCGGTATCACCACTTTTGCCTTGGCGGGACTTACAGCGGCGCCGCTGACGCCGGCGCTTGCATTGCTTCTTGGAGGGGTCATCATCCATTGTCTCGTCGCCATTGCCTTCTTTGGGTGTGTCCACCATGTATATATCATATGATGAGGTGGCTGTCCAGTGCCCTGTGGGCAGTGGTTCCTCCTCGACTCCCGCATCGTCGTCCATACCGTCGATGTCTTCGGAGTCGAAGTCGAGCATGTCGGTTAAGTCATCGACAGTGGCTACTAAGTGGGTGGTGGGTGGGCGGCGAATTTCTTCGTCATCCGCATCCCAATCCTGCCGGACGTAGTTCGGCCAGGACTCCCCTGACAAGGAGAGAGACCTTATGTTAGTATGTCGCCGAAGGGCGAGGCTAAAAAATATCCGCGGAGGTAACTCCATGATCGGCGCCCAATCGGATTCGATAGGAACGGGCGCAGGCGGTTCGGAGTCCGTGGCCGGAGAAGGATCCGGCAGTTTGGCAACACGACTCTCGTGAAGGGTAAGGTCGATATTCGACTCGATCGCCGCAGAGGGTACAGCCTCCGTGACGGGGTCTATCCACCTGCCCTTGGATGGCGAAACTGGCTCCGAATTGAGGGTCGGAGTGGCTGCTAGTGCGATCTCCTAAATACGGTCCGATGGAAGAGCTAAATCGTACTCATCGTGGCCATGTGGCGCACAAGGCAGGGGCTCGAATCTGTCGAAGATCAAGTCTCCGCGGATATCGGTCGTGTAGTTTAAGCTTCCAAACCTGACCTGGTGGCCAGGGACGTAACTTTTGATCTGCTCCAGATGGCCAAGCAGTCGGCCCGCAGTGCGAAGCTACCGAACACAAAGATCTATCCGGGGAGAAAAGTCTCACCCTGGACTGCATCGCTATCGATGATCGTAGGAGCCATCAAGCCTAATGGCGATGACACAGGGGAACTCTCAATGAAAGCACCAAGGTCGGTGTCAAAACTGGCGGATCTCGGGTAGGGGGTCCCGAACTGTGCGTCTAAGGCGGATGGTAACAGGAGGCAGGGGACACGATGTTTTACCCAGGTTCGGGCCCTCTTGATGGAGGTAAAACCCTACGTCCTGCTTGATTTATTCTCGATGATATGAGCATTACAAGAATTGATCTACCACGAGATCGGAGAGGCTAAACCCTAGAAGCTAGCCTATGGTATGATTGTATGTTGTCCTACGGACTAAAACCCTCCGGTTTATATAGACACCGGAAAGGGCTAGGGTTACACAAGGTCGGTTACAAAGGAGGAGATATATATATCCGTATTGCCTAGCTTGCCTTCCACGCCAAGTAGAGTCCCATCCGGACACAAGACGAAGTCTTCAATCTTGTATCTTCATAGTCCAATAGTCCGGCCAAAGGATATAGTCCGGCTGTCCGTAGACCCCCTAATCCAGGACTCCCTCAGTGCCCCCCTGCCCCGTATATAAAGGAGCAAGGGAGAGGCCGGCCGGCCTCTGGGCGTGCCAAGGAGGGGAGGAGTCCTCCTCCTAGTAGGAGTAGGACTCCCCCTTTCCTAGTCCAACTAGGAGGAGGAATGGGAAAGGAAGGAGAGGAAAGAGCCCCCCCCCCGCCCCCTCCTTGTCCAATTCGGTCTCCTCAAGGGGGGCGGCCCGCCCTAAGGCCCCCTCCTCTCTCTCACACACATAAGGCCCATGTTGGCCCATTAGTTCCCCCGGGGTTTCCGATAACCCCCCAATACTCCGATAATTATCCGGTGACCCCCGAAACTCATCCGGTGTCCGAATATAGTCATCCAATATATCAATCTTTATGTCTCGACCATTTCGAGACTCCTCGTCATGTCCATGATCACATCCGGGACTACGAACTATCTTCGGTACATCAAAACACATACACTCATAATACCGATCATCACTGAACTTTAAGCGTGCGGACCCTACGGGTTTGAGAACTATGTAGACAAGACCGAGACATGTCTCCGGTCAATAACCAATAGCGGAACCTGGATGTTCATATTGGCTCCCACATATTCTACGAAGATCTTTATCGTTCAAACTACATAACGATATACGTTGTTCCCTTTGTCATCGGTATGTTACTTGCCCGAGATTCGATCGACGGTATCTCAATACCTAGTTCAATCTCATTACCTACAAGTCTCTTTACTCGTTCTGTAATGCATCATCCTGTAACTAACTCATTAGTCACATTGCTTGCAAGGCTTTATAGTGATGTACATTACCGAGAGGGCCCAAAGATACCTCTCCGATACACAGAGTGACAAATCCTAATCTCGATCTGTGCCAACTCAACAAACACCATCGGAGACACCTGTAGAGCATCTTTATAGTCACCCAGTTACGTTGTGACGTTTGATAGCACACTGGTGTTCCTTCGGTATTCGGGAGTTGCATGATCTCATAGTCATAGGAACATGTATAAGTTATGGAGAAAGCAATAGCAACAAACTAAACGATCATCGTGCTAAACTAACGAATGGGTCAAGTCAATCATATCATTCTCCAATGATGTGATCCCGGTAATCAAATGACAACTCATGTCTATGGTCAGGAAACATAACCATCATTGATTCAACGAACTAGTCAAGTAGAGGCATACTAGTGACACTATGTTTGTCTATGTATTCACACATGTACTAAGTGTCTGGTTAATACAATTCTAGCATGAATAATAACATTTATCATGATATAAGGAAATATAAATAACAACTTTATTATTGCCTCTAGGGCATATTTCTTTCAGTCTCCCACTTGCACTAGAGTCAGTAATCTAGATTACATTGTGATAATTCTAACACCCATGGAGTCTTGGTGATGATCATGTTTTGCTCGTGAGAGATGCTTAGTCAACGGGTCTGCAACATTCAGATCCGTATGTATCTTGCAAATCTCTATGTCTCCCTCCTTGACTTGATCGCGGATGGAATTGAAGCATCTCTTGATGTGCTTGGTTCTCTTGTGAAATCTGGATTCCTTTGCTAAGTCAATTGCACCAGTATTGTCACAAAATATTTTCATTGGACTCGATGCACTAGGTATTACACCTAGATCGGATATGAACTCCTTCATCCAGACTCCTTCATTTGCTGCTTCCGAAGCAGCTATGTACTCCGCTTCAACGTAGATCACGCCACGATGCTCTGCTTGGAACTGCACCAACTGATAGCTCCACCATTTAATAAAAATATGTATCCGTTTTGTGACTTAGAGTCATCTGGATCAGTGTCAAAGCTTGCATCGACATAACCGTTTACGATGAGCTCTTTGTCACCTCCATAAACGAGAAACATATCCTTAGTCCTTTTCAGGTATTTCAGGATGTTCTTGACCGTTGTTCAGTGATCCACTACTGGACTACTTTGGTACCTCCCTGCTAAACTAATAGCAAGGCACACATCAGGTCTGGTACACAGCATTGCATACATGATAGAACCTATGGCTGAAGCATAGGGAATGACTTTCATTTTCGCTCTATCTTCTGAAGTGGTCGGGCATTGAGTCTAACTCAACTTCACACCTTGTAACACAGGCAAGAACCCTTTCTCTGCTTGATCCATTTTGAACTTCTTCAAAACTTTATCAAGGTATGTGCTTTGTGAAAGTCCAATTAAGCGTCTTGATCTATCTCTACAGATCTTGATGCCCAATATATAAGCAGCTTCACCGAGGTCTTTCATTGAAAAAATCTTATTCAAGTATCCTTTTATGCTATTCAGAAATTCAGTATCATTTTCGATCAACAATATGTCATCTACATATAATATCAGAAATGCTACAGAGCTCCCACTCACTTTCTTGTAAATATAGGCTTCTCCTAAAGTCTGTATAAAACCATATGCTTTGATCACACTATCAAAGCATATATTCCAACTCCGAGAGGCTTGCACCAGTCCATAAATGGATCGCTGGAGCTTGCACACTTTGTTAGCACCTTTCGGATTGACAAAACCTTCTGGTTGCATCATATACAACTCTTCTTTTAATACATCCATTAAGGAATGCAGTTTTGACATCCATTTTCCAATTTTCATAATCATAAAATGCGGCAATTGCTAACATGATTCGGACGGACTTAGCATCGCTACGGGTGAGAAGGTCTCATCGTAGTCAACTCCTTGAACTTGTTGAAAACCTTTTGCAACAAGTCAAGCTTTGTAGACAGTAACATTACCGTCAGCGTTAGTCTTCTTCTTGAAGATCCATTTATTCTCTATAGCCTGCCGACCAACGGGCAAGTCAACCAAAGTCCATACTTTGTTCTCATACATGGATCCCATCTCAGATTTCATGGCCTCAAGCCATTTTGCGGAATCTGGGCTCATCATCGCTTCCTCATAGTTCGTAGGTTCATCATGGTCAAGTAACATGACCTCCAGAACAGGATTACCGTACCACTCTGGTGCGGATCTTACTCTGGTTGACCTACGAGTTTCGGTAGTAACTTGATCAGAAGTTTCATGATCATCATCATTAGCTTCCTCACTTACTAGTGTAGGAATCACTGGAACTGATTTCAGTGATGAACTACTTACCAATAAGGGAGCATGTACAATTACCTCATCAAGTTCTACTTTCCTCCCACTCACTTCTTTCGAGAGAAACTCCTTCTCTAGAAAGGATCCATTCTTAGCAACGAATATCTTGCCTTCGGATCTGTGACAGAAGGTGTACCCAACAGTCTCTTTCGGGTATCCTATGAAGACACATTTCTCCGATTTGGGTTCGAGCTTATCAGGTTATAGCTTTTTCACATAAGCATCGCAGCCCCAAACTTTAATAAACGACAACTTGGGTTTCTTGCCAAACCAGCGTTCATAAGGTGTAGTCTCAACGGATTTAGATGGTGCCCTATTTAACGTGAATGCAGTTGTCTCTAAAGCATAACCCCAAAATGATAGCGGTAAATCAGTGAGAGACATCATAGATCGCACCATATCTAGTAAAGTACGATTACGATGTTCGGCCACACCATTACGATGTGGTGTTCCGGGTGGCGTGAGTTGCGAAACTATTCCGCATTGTTTCAAATGAAGACCAAACTTTAACTCAAATATTCTCCTCCATGATGAGATCATAGAAACTTTATTTTCCTGTTACGATGATTTTCCACTTCACTCTGAAATTCTTTGAACTTTTCAAATGTTTTAGACTTATGTTTCATTAAGTAGATATACCCATATCTGCTCAAATCATCTGTGTAGGTGAGAAAATAATGATATCCGCCGCGAGCCTCAATGTTCATTGGACCACATACATCAGTATGTATGATTTCCAATAACTCTGTTGCTCGCTCCATTGTTCCGGAGAACGGAGTTTTAGTCATCTTGCCATGAGGCATGGTTCGCAAGTACCAAGTGATTCATAATTAGGTGATTCCAAAAGTCCATCAGAATGGAGTTTCTTCATGCGCTTTACACCAATATGACCCAAACGGCAGTGCCACAAATAAGTTGCACTATCATTATTAACTACGCATCTTTTGGCTTCAATACTATGAACATGTGTATCACTACTATCAAGATTTAGTAAAAATAGACCACTCATCAAGGGTGCATGACCATAAAAGATATTACTCATATAAATAGAACAACCATTATTCTTTGATTTAAATGAATAACCGTCTCGCATCAAACAAGATCCAGATATAATGTTCATGCTCAACGCTGGCACCAAATAACTATTATTTAGGTCTAAAATTAATCCCGAAGGTAGAAGTATAGGTAGCGTGCCAATGGCGATCACATCAAATTTGGAACCATTTCCCACGTGCATCGTCACCTCGTCCTTAGCCAATCTTCGCTTAATCCGTAGCCCCTGTTTCGAGTTGCAAATATTAGCAACAGAACCAGTATCAAATACCCAAGCGCTACTGCGAGCATTAGTAAGGTACACATCAATAACATGTATATCAAATATACCTTCCACTTTGCCATCCTTCTTCTCCGCCAAATACTTGGGCCAGTTCCGCTTCTAGTGACCAGTCCCTTTGCAGTAGAAGCACTCAGTTTCAGGCTTAGGTCCAGACTTGGGTTTCTTCACTTGAGTAGCAACTGGCTTGTTGTTCTTCTTGAAGTTCCCCTTCTTCCCTTTACTTTTTTTCTTGAAACTAGTGGTTTTATTGACCATCAACACTTGATGCTCCTTCTTGATTTCTACCTCCGCAGCCTTTAGCATTGCGAAGAGCTCGAGAATTGTCTTATCCATCCCTTGCATATTATAGTTCATCACGAAGCTCTTGTAGCTTGGTGGCAGTGGTTGAAGAACTCTGTCAATGACACTATCATCAGGAAGATTAACTCCCAGCTGAGTCAAGTGGTTGTGGTACCCAGACATTCTGAGTATATGTTCACTGACAGAACTATTCTCCTCCATTTTGCAGTTGTAGAACTTATTGGAGACTTCATATCTCTCAATCCGGGCATTTGCTTGAAATATTAACTTCAACTCGTGGAACATCTCATATGCTCCATGACATTCAAAACATCGTTGAAGTCCCGGTTCTAAGTCGTAAAGCATGGCACACTGAACTATCGAGTAGTCATCAGCTTTGCTCTGCCAGGTGTTCACAACATCTGGCGTTGCTCCTGCAGCGGGTTTGTCACTTAGCGGTACTTCCAAGATGTAATTCTTCTGTGCAGCCAACAATGAGGATAACCCTCAGATCACGGAGCTAGTCCGTATCATTGCTACTAACATCTTTCAACTTATTTTTCTCTAGGAACATATCAAAAATAAACAGGGAGCTACATCGCAAGCAATTGATCTACAACATAGATATGCAAATACTATCAGGACTAAGTTCATGATAAATTAAAGTTCAATTTAATCATATTACTTAAGAACTCCCACTTAGATAGATATCCCTCTAATCATCTAAGTGATCACGTGATCCAAATCAACTAAACCATAACCGATCATCACGTGAAATGGAGTAGTTTTCAATGGTGAACATCACTATGTTGATCATATCTACTATATGATTCACGCTCGACCTTTCGGTCTCAGTGTTCCGAGGCCATATCTGTATATGCTAGGCTCGTCAAGTTTAACCCGAGTATTCTGCGTGTGCAAAACTGGCTTGCACCCATTGTATAAGAACTTTGAGCTTATCACACCTGATCATCACATGGTGTCTCGGCACGACGAACTTTTGCAACAGTGCATACCCAGGGAGAACACTTGTACCTTGAAATTTTTAGTGAGAGATCATCTTATAATGCTACCGTCAATCAAGGCAAAATAAGATGTATAAAGGATAAACATCACATGCAATAACTATAAGTGATATGATATGGCCATCATCATCTTGTGCCTTTGATATCCATCTCCAAAGCACCATCATGATCACCATCGTCACCGGCGCGACACCTTGATCTCCATCGTAGCATCATTGTCGTCTCGCCAACTATTGCTTCTACGACTATCGCTACCGCTTAGTGATAAAGTAAAGCAATTACATGGCGATTGCATTTCATACAATAAAGCGACAACCATATGGCTCCTGCCAGTTGCCGATAACTCTGTTACAAAACATGATCATCTCATAAAATAAAATATAGCATCATGTCATGACCATATCACATCACAACATGCCCTGCAAAAACAAGTTAGACGTCCTCTACTTTGTTGTTGCAAGTTTTACATGGATGCTACGGGCTGAGCAAGAACCGTTCTTACCTATGCATCAAAACCACAACGATATTTCGTCAAGTTAGTGCCGTTTTAACCTTCAACAAGGACCGGGCATAGTCACACTCGGTTTAACTAAAGTTGGAGAAACTGACACCCGCTAGCCACCTGTGTGCAAAGCACGTCGGTAGAACCAGTCTCGCATAAGCGTACACGTAATGTCGGTCCAGACCACTTCATCCAACAATACCGCTGAACCAAAGTATGACATGCTGGTAAGTAGTATGACTTGTATCGCCCACAACTCACTTGTGTTCTACTCGTGCATATAACATCTACGCATAAACCTGGCTCAGATGCCACTGTTGGGGAACGTACTAATTTCAAAAAAATTCCTACGCACACGCAAGATCATGGTGATGCATAGCAACGAGAGGTAAGAGTATCGTCCATGTACCCTCGTAGACCGTAAGCGGAAGCGTTATGAGAACGCAGTTGATGTAGTCGAATGTCTTCATGATCTGACCGATCCAAGTACCGAACGCACGACACCTCCGAGTTCAGCACACGTTCAGCTCGATGACGTCCCACGAACTTCATCCAGCAGAGCTTCACGGGAGATTTCTGTCAGCACGACGGCGTGATGACGGTGATGATTTTGCTATCGACGCAGGGCTTCACCTAAGCACCGCTACGATATGATCGAGGTGGATTACGGTGGAGGGGGGCACCGCACACGGCTAAAAGAACAACTGATCAACTTGTGTGTTCTAGGGTGCCCCGTGCCCCCGTATATAAAGGCGTGGACGAGGGGGAGGGCCGGCCCTCTCTATGGCGCGCCCTGGGCAGTTCTACTCCTACCGGGAGTAGGATTTCGCCCCCTTCCATGTAGTAGGAGTAGGAGGGAAGGAAAGGGAAAAGAGAAGAGAAGGAAGGAGGGGGCGCTGCCCCTCCCCCTAGTCCAATTCGAACTAGGCCTTGGGGGAGGGGGGCGCAGCCTCTCCTCTCTCTTTCCCCTAAAGCCCAATAAGGCCCATATACTCCCCGACGAATTCCCGTAACTCTCCGGTACTCTGAAAAATACCTGAATCATTTGGAACCTTTCCGATGTCCGAATATAGTCGTATATATCGATCTTTACGTCTCGAGCATTTCGAGACTCCTCGTCATGTCCCCAATCTCATCCGGGACTCCGAACTACCTTCGGTACATCAAAACACATAAACTCATAATATCGATCGTCACCAAACGTTAAGCGTGCGGACCCTACGGGTTCGAGAACTATATAGACATGACCGAGACTATTCTCCGGTCAATAACCAATAGCGGAACCTGGATGCTCATATTGGTTCCTACATATTCTACGAAGATCTTTATCGGTCAAACCACATAACAACATATGTTGTTCCCTTTGTCATCGGTATGTTACTTGCCCAAGATTTGATCGTTGATATCTCAATACCTAGTTCAATCTCGTCACCGGCAAGTCTCTTTACTCGTTCCGTAATGCATCATCCCGCAACTAAATCATTAGTTACATTGCTTGCAAGGCTTATAGTGATGTGTATTACCAAGAGGGCCCAGAGATACCTCTCTGACAATCGGAGTGACAAATCCTAATCTTGATCTATGCCAACTCAACAAGTACCATCGAAGACACCTGTAGAGCACCTTTATAATCACCCAGTTACGTTGTGAAGTTTGGTAGCACACAAAGTGTTCCTCCGGTATTCGGGAGTTGCATAATCTCATAGTCATAGGAACATGTATAAGTCATGAAGAAAGCAATAGCAATAAACTAAATGATCATCGTGCTAAGCTAACGGATGGGTCAAGTCAATCACATCATTCCCTAATGATGTGATCCTGTTAATCAAATGAAAACTCATGTCTATGGCTAGGAAACTTAACCATCTTTGATTCAACGAGCTAGTCAAGTAGAGGCATACTAGTGATACTTTGTTTCTCTATGTATCACACATGTACTAAGTTTTCGGTTAATACAATTCTAGCATGAATAATAAACATTTATCATGATATAAGGAAACAAATAATAACTTTATTATTGCCTCTAGGGCATATTTCCTTCAATTATAAAGGTGCACTAGCTCAAC